>NW_027474290.1:0-59140 GCF_050947335.1 Megachile rotundata | reverse complement strand
TCATATAATCATAATATGGCTAATAATATGAGTTAGATTGATAATAATAAGAGTAACAAGTATAGTAATTGTCGTTCTGTCGATAATATAAGCATAATATGGCTAATAATATGAGTTAGATTGATAACAGTAAGAGTAATGAGTATAGTAATTGTCGTTCTATCGATCATATCTGCATAATATGGAAATAATATGAGTTAGATTGATAATAATAAGAGTAATAAGTATAGTAATTGTCGTCCTATCGATCATATCCACATAATATGGCCAATAATATGAGTTAGATTGATAATAATAAGAGTAATAAGTATAGTAATTGTCGTTCTATCGATCATATAAGCATAATATGGCTAATAATATGAGTTAGATTGATAATAGTAAGAGTAATAAGTATAGTAATTGTCGTTCTATCGATCATATAAGCATAATATGGCTAATAATATGAGTTAGATTGATAACAATGACAGTAACAAGTATAGTAATTGTCGTTCAATCGGTCATATAATCATAATATGGCTAATAATATGAGTTAGATTGATAATAATAAGAGTAACAGCTATAGTAATTGTCCTTCTATCGATAATATAAGCATAATATGGCTAATAATATGTGTTAGATTGATAATAGTAAGAGTAATAAGTATAGTAATTGTCGTTCAATCGATCATATAAGCATAATATGGCTAATAATATGAGTTAGATTAATAATAGTAAGAGTAATACGTATAGTAATTGTCGTCCTATCGTTCATATCCACATAATATGGCCAATAATATGAGTTAGATTGATAATAATAAGAGTAATAAGTATAGTAATTGTCGTTCTATCGATCATATAAGCATAATATGGCTAATAATATGAGTTAGATTGACAATAATGAGAGTAACAAATATAGTAATTGTCGTTCAATCGATCATATAAGCATAATATGGCTAATAATATGAGTTAGATTGATAATAATAAGAGTAATAAGTATAGTAATTGTCGTTCTATCGATCATATAAGCATAATATGGCTAATAATATGAGTTAGATTGATAATCAGTAAGAGTAATAAGTATAGTAATTGTCGTTCTATCGATCATATAAGCATAATATGGCTAATAATATGAGTTAGATTGATAACAATGACAGTAACAAGTATAGTAATTGTCGTTCAATCGGTCATATAATCATAATATGGCTAATAATATGAGTTAGATTGATAATAATAAGAGTAACAAGTATAGTAATTGTCGTTCTATCGATAATATAAGCATAATATGGCTAATAATATGAGTTAGATTGATAACAGTAAGAGTAATGAGTATAGTAATTGTCGTTCTATCGATCATATAAGCATAATATGGCTAATAATATGAGTTAGATTGACAATAATGAGAGTAACAAATATAGTAATTGTCGTTCAATCGATCATATAAGCATAATATGGCTAATAATATGAGTTAGATTGATAATAATAAGAGTAATAGGTATAGTAATTGTCGTTCTATCGATCATATAAGCATAATATGGCAAATAATATGAGTTAGATTGATAATAATAAGAGTAACAGCTATAGTAATTGTCCTTCTATCGATAATATAAGCATAATATGGCTAATAATATGTGTTAGATTGATAATAGTAAGAGTAATAAGTATAGTAATTGTCGTTCAATCGATCATATAAGCATAATATGGCTAATAATATGAGTTAGATTAATAATAGTAAGAGTAATACGTATAGTAATTGTCGTCCTATCGTTCATATCCACATAATATGGCCAATAATATGAGTTAGATTGATAATAATAAGAGTAATAAGTATAGTAATTGTCGTTCTATCGATCATATAAGCATAATATGGCTAATAATATGAGTTAGATTGATAATAATGAGAGTAATAAGTATAGTAATTGTCGTTCTATCGATCATATAAGCATAATATGGCAAATAATATGAGTTAGATTGATAATAATGAGAGTAACAAGTATAGTAATTGTCGTTCAATCGGTCATATAATCATAATATGGCTAATAATATAAGTTAGATTGATAATAATAAGAGTAACAAGTGTAGTAATTGTCGTTCTATCGATCATATAAGCATAATATGGCTAATAATATGAGTTAGATTGATAATAATAAGAGCAATAACTATAGTAGTTGTCGTTCTATCGATCATATAAGCATAATATGGCTAATAATATGAGTTAGATTGATAATAGTAACAGTAACAAGTACAGTTATTGCCGTTCAATCGATCATATAAGCATAATGTGGCTAATAATATGAGTTAGATTAATAATAGTAAGAGTAATACGTATAGTGATTGTCGTCCTATCGATCATATCCACATAATATGGCCAATAATATGAGTTGGATTGATAATAATAAGAGTAAGAAGTATAGTCATTGTCCTTCTATCGATAATATAAGCATAATATGGCTAATAATATGTGTTAGATTGATAATAGTAAGAGTAATAAGTATAGTAATTGTCGTTCAATCGATCATATAAGCATAATATGGCTAATAATATGAGTTAGATTAATAATAGTAAGAGTAATACGTATAGTAATTGTCGTCCTATCGTTCATATCCACATAATATGGCCAATAATATGAGTTAGATTGATAATAATAAGAGTAATAAGTATAGTAATTGTCGTTCTATCGATCATATAAGCATAATATGGCTAATAATATGAGTTAGATTGATAATAATAAGAGTAATATGTATAGTAATTGTCGTTCTATCGATCATATAAGCATAATATGGCTAATAATATGAGTTAGATTGATAACAATGAGAGTAACAAGTATAGTAATTGTCGTTCAATCGGTCATATAATCATAATATGGCTAATAATATGAGTTAGATTGATAATAATAAGAGTAACAAGTATAGTAATTGTCGTTCTATCGATAATATAAGCATAATATGGCTAATAATATGAGTTAGATTGATAACAGTAAGAGTAATGAGTATAGTAATTGTCGTTCTATCGATCATATAAGCATAATATGGCTAATAATATGAGTTAGATTGACAATAATGAGAGTAACAAATATAGTAATTGTCGTTCAATCGATCATATAAGCATAATATGGCTAATAATATGAGTTAGATTGATAATAATAAGAGTAATAAGTATAGTAATTGTCGTTCTATCGATCATATAAGCATAATATGGCTAATAATATGAGTTAGATTGATAATAGTAAGAGTAATAAGTATAGTAATTGTCGTTCTATCGATCATATAAGCATAATATGGCTAATAATATGAGTTAGATTGATAACAATGACAGTAACAAGTATAGTAATTGTCGTTCAATCGGTCATATAATCATAATATGGCTAATAATATGAGTTAGATTGATAATAATAAGAGTAACAAGTATAGTAATTGTCGTTCTATCGATAATATAAGCATAATATGGCTAATAATATGAGTTAGATTGATAACAGTAAGAGTAATGAGTATAGTAATTGTCGTTCTATCGATCATATAAGCATAATATGGCTAATAATATGAGTTAGATTGACAATAATGAGAGTAACAAATATAGTAATTGTCGTTCAATCGATCATATAAGCATAATATGGCTAATAATATGAGTTAGATTGATAATAATAATAGTAATAGGTATAGTAATTGTCGTTCTATCGATCATATAAGCATAATATGGCAAATAATATGAGTTAGATTGATAATAATAAGAGTAACAGCTATAGTAATTGTCCTTCTATCGATAATATAAGCATAATATGGCTAATAATATGTGTTAGATTGATAATAGTAAGAGTAATAAGTATAGTAATTGTCGTTCAATCGATCATATAAGCATAATATGGCTAATAATATGAGTTAGATTAATAATAGTAAGAGTAATACGTATAGTAATTGTCGTCCTATCGTTCATATCCACATAATATGGCCAATAATATGAGTTAGATTGATAATAATAAGAGTAATAAGTATAGTAATTGTCGTTCTATCGATCATATAAGCATAATATGGCTAATAATATGAGTTAGATTGATAATAATGAGAGTAATAAGTATAGTAATTGTCGTTCTATCGATCATATAAGCATAATATGGCAAATAATATGAGTTAGATTGATAATAATGAGAGTAACAAGTATAGTAATTGTCGTTCAATCGGTCATATAATCATAATATGGCTAATAATATAAGTTAGATTGATAATAATAAGAGTAACAAGTGTAGTAATTGTCGTTCTATCGATCATATAAGCATAATATGGCTAATAATATGAGTTAGATTGATAATAATAAGAGCAATAACTATAGTAGTTGTCGTTCTATCGATCATATAAGCATAATATGGCTAATAATATGAGTTAGATTGATAATAGTAACAGTAACAAGTACAGTTATTGCCGTTCAATCGATCATATAAGCATAATGTGGCTAATAATATGAGTTAGATTAATAATAGTAAGAGTAATACGTATAGTGATTGTCGTCCTATCGATCATATCCACATAATATGGCCAATAATATGAGTTAGATTGATAATAATAAGAGTAAGAAGTATAGTCATTGTCCTTCTATCGATCATATACGCATAATATGGCTAATAATATGAGTTAGATTGATAATAATCAGAGTAACAACTATAGTAATTGTCCTTCTATCGATAATATAAGCATAATATGGCTAATAATATGAGTTGGATTGATAATAATAAGAGTAACAAGTACAGTAATTGTCGTTCAATCGATCATATAAGCATAATGTGGCCAATAATATGAGTTAGATTGATAATAATAAGAGTAATAAGTATAGTAATTGTCGTCCTATCGATCATATCCACATAATATGGCCAATAATATGAGTTAGATTGATAATAATAAGAGTAATAAGTATAGTAATTGTCGTTCTATCGATCATATAAGCATAATATGGCTAATAATATGAGTTAGATTGATAATAATAAGAGTAATATGTATAGTAATTGTCGTTCTATCGATCATATAAGCATAATATGGCTAATAATATGAGTTAGATTGATAACAATGAGAGTAACAAGTATAGTAATTGTCGTTCAATCGGTCATATAATCATAATATGGCTAATAATATGAGTTAGATTGATAACAATGAGAGTAACAAGTATAGTAATTGTCGTTCAATCGGTCATATAATCATAATATGGCTAATAATATGAGTTATATTGATAATAATAAGAGTAACAGCTATAGTAATTGTCCTTCTATCGATAATATAAGCATAATATCGCTAATAATATGTGTTAGATTGATAATAGTAAGAGTAATAAGTATAGTAATTGTCGTTCAATCGATCATATAAGCATAATATGGCTAATAATATGAGTTCGATTAATAATAGTAAGAGTAATACGTATAGTAATTGTCGTCCTATCGTTCATATCCACATAATATGGCCAATAATATGAGTTAGATTGATAATAATAAGAGTAATAAGTATAGTAATTGTCGTTCTATCGATCATATAAGCATAATATGGCTAATAATATGAGTTAGATTGATAATAATAAGAGTAATATGTATAGTAATTGTCGTTCTATCGATCATATAAGCATAATATGGCTAATAATATGAGTTAGATTGATAACAATGAGAGTAACAAGTATAGTAATTGTCGTTCAATCGGTCATATAATCATAATATGGCTAATAATATGAGTTAGATTGATAATAATAAGAGTAACAAGTATAGTAATTGTCGTTCTATCGATAATATAAGCATAATATGGCTAATAATATGAGTTAGATTGATAACAGTAAGAGTAATGAGTATAGTAATTGTCGTTCTATCGATCATATCTGCATAATATGGAAATAATATGAGTTAGATTGATAATAATAAGAGTAATAAGTATAGTAATTGTCGTCCTATCGATCATATCCACATAATATGGCCAATAATATGAGTTAGATTGATAATAATAAGAGTAATAAGTATAGTAATTGTCGTTCTATCGATCATATAAGCATAATATGGCTAATAATATGAGTTAGATTGATAATAGTAAGAGTAATAAGTATAGTAATTGTCGTTCTATCGATCATATAAGCATAATATGGCTAATAATATGAGTTAGATTGATAACAATGACAGTAACAAGTATAGTAATTGTCGTTCAATCGGTCATATAATCATAATATGGCTAATAATATGAGTTAGATTGATAATAATAAGAGTAACAAGTATAGTAATTGTCGTTCTATCGATAATATAAGCATAATATGGCTAATAATATGAGTTAGATTGATAACAGTAAGAGTAATGAGTATAGTAATTGTCGTTCTATCGATCATATAAGCATAATATGGCTAATAATATGAGTTAGATTGACAATAATGAGAGTAACAAATATAGTAATTGTCGTTCAATCGATCATATAAGCATAATATGGCTAATAATATGAGTTAGATTGATAATAATAAGAGTAATAGGTATAGTAATTGTCGTTCTATCGATCATATAAGCATAATATGGCAAATAATATGAGTTAGATTGATAATAATAAGAGTAACAGCTATAGTAATTGTCCTTCTATCGATAATATAAGCATAATATGGCTAATAATATGTGTTAGATTGATAATAGTAAGAGTAATAAGTATAGTAATTGTCGTTCAATCGATCATATAAGCATAATATGGCTAATAATATGAGTTAGATTAATAATAGTAAGAGTAATACGTATAGTAATTGTCGTCCTATCGTTCATATCCACATAATATGGCCAATAATATGAGTTAGATTGATAATAATAAGAGTAATAAGTATAGTAATTGTCGTTCTATCGATCATATAAGCATAATATGGCTAATAATATGAGTTAGATTGATAATAATGAGAGTAATAAGTATAGTAATTGTCGTTCTATCGATCATATAAGCATAATATGGCAAATAATATGAGTTAGATTGATAATAATGAGAGTAACAAGTATAGTAATTGTCGTTCAATCGGTCATATAATCATAATATGGCTAATAATATAAGTTAGATTGATAATAATAAGAGTAACAAGTGTAGTAATTGTCGTTCTATCGATCATATAAGCATAATATGGCTAATAATATGAGTTAGATTGATAATAATAAGAGTAATAACTATAGTAGTTGTCGTTCTATCGATCATATAAGCATAATATGGCTAATAATATGAGTTAGATTGATAATAGTAACAGTAACAAGTACAGTTATTGCCGTTCAATCGATCATATAAGCATAATGTGGCTAATAATATGAGTTAGATTAATAATAGTAAGAGTAATACGTATAGTGATGGTCGTCCTATCGATCATATCCACATAATATGGCCAATAATATGAGTTAGATTGATAATAATAAGAGTAAGAAGTATAGTCATTGTCCTTCTATCGATCATATACGCATAATATGGCTAATAATATGAGTTAGATTGATAATAATCAGAGTAACAACTATAGTAATTGTCCTTCTATCGATAATATAAGCATAATATGGCTAATAATATGAGTTGGATTGATAATAATAAGAGTAACAAGTACAGTAATTGTCGTTCAATCGATCATATAAGCATAATGTGGCTAATAATATGAGTTAGATTGATAATAGTAAGAGTAATAAGTATAGTAATTGTCGTTCAATCGATCATATGAGCATAATGTGGCTAATAATATGAGGTAGATTAATAATAGTAAGAGTAATGCGTATAGTAATTGTCGTCCTATCGATCATATTCACATCATATGGCCAATAATATGAGTTAGATTGATAATAATAAAAGTAACAAGTATAGTAATTGCCTTTCTATCGATCATAGAAGCATAATATAGCTAATAATATGAGTTAGATTGATAATAATAAGAGTAACAACTATAGTAATTGTCCTTCTATCGATAATATAAGCGTAATATGGCTAATAATATGTGTTAGATTGATAATAATAAGAGTAATAAGTATAGTAATTGTCGTCCTATCGATCATATCTACATAATATGGCCAATAATATGAGTTAGATTGATAATAATAAGAGTAATAAGTATAGTAATTGTCGTTCTATCGATCATATAAGCATAATATGGCTAATAGTATGTGTTAGATTGATAATAGTAAGAGTAATAAGTATAGTAATTGTCGTTCAATCGATCATATAAGCATAATATGGCTAATAATATGAGTTAGATTAATAGTAGTAAGAGTAATACGTATAGTAATTGTCGTCCTATCGTTCATATCCACATAATATGACCAATAATATGAGTTAGATTGATAATAATAAGAGTAATAAGTATAGTAATTGTCGTTCTATCGATCATATAAGCATAATATGGCTAATAATATGAGTTGGATTGATAATAATAAGAGTAATAAGTATAGTAATTGTCGTTCTATCGATCATATAAGCATAATATGGCTAATAATATGAGTGAGATTGACAATAATGAGAGTAACAAATATAGTAATTGTCGTTCAATCGATCATATGAGCATAATATGGCTAATAATATGAGTTAGATTGATAATAGTAACAGTAACAAGTACAGTTATTGCCGTTCAATCGATCATATAAGCATAATGTGGCTAATAATATGAGTTAGATTAATAATAGTAAGAGTAATACGTATAGTGATTGTCGTCCTATCGATCATATCCACATAATATGGCCAATAATATGAGTTAGATTGATAATAATAAGAGTGACAAGTATAGTAATTGTCGTTCAATCGGTCATATAATCATAATATGGCTAATAATATGAGTTATATTGATAATAATAAGAGTAACAGCTATAGTAATTGTCCTTCTATCGATAATATAAGCATAATATGGCTAATAATATGTGTTAGATTGATAATAGTAAGAGTAATAAGTATAGTAATTGTCGTTCAATCGATCATATAAGCATAATATGGCTAATAATATGAGTTAGATTAATAATAGTAAGAGTAATACGTATAGTAATTGTCGTCCTATCGTTCATATCCACATAATATGGCCAATAATATGAGTTAGATTGATAATAATAAGAGTAATAAGTATAGTAATTGTCGTTCTATCGATCATATAAGCATAATATGGCTAATAATATGAGTTAGATTGATAATAATAAGAGTAATTAGTATAGTAATTGTCGTTCTATCGATCATATAAGCATAATATGGCTAATAATATGAGTTAGATTGATAACAATGAGAGTAACAAGTATAGTAATTGTCGTTCAATCGGTCATATAATCATAATATGGCTAATAATATGAGTTAGATTGATAATAATAAGAGTAACAAGTATAGTAATTGTCGTTCTATCGATAATATAAGCATAATATGGCTAATAATATGAGTTAGATTGATAACAGTAAGAGTAATGAGTATAGTAATTGTCGTTCTATCGATCATATCTGCATATATATGGAAATAATATGAGTTAGATTGATAATGATAAGAGTAATAAGTATAGTAATTGTCGTCCTATCGATCATATCCACATAATATGGCCAATAATATGAGTTAGATTGATAATAATAAGAGTAATAAGTATAGTAATTGTCGTTCTATCGATCATATAAGCATAATATGGCTAATAATATAAGTTAGATTGATAATAGTAAGAGTAATAAGTATAGTAATTGTCGTTCTATCGATCATATAAGCATAATATGGCTAATAATATGAGTTAGATTGATAACAATGAGAGTAACAAGTATAGTAATTGTCGTTCAATCGGTCATATAATCATAATATGGCTAATAATATGAGTTAGATTGATAATAATAAGAGTAACAAGTATAGTAATTGTCGTTCTATCGATAATATAAGCATAATATGGCTAATAATATGAGTTAGATTGATAACAGTAAGAGTAATGAGTATAGTAATTGTCATTCTATCGATCATATCTGCATAATATGGAAATAATATGAGTTAGATTGATAATAATAAGAGTAATAAGTATAGTAATTGTCGTCCTATCGATCATATCCACATAATATGGCCAATAATATGAGTTAGATTGATAATAATAAGAGTAATAAGTATAGTAATTGTCGTTCTATCGATCATATAAGCATAATATGGCTAATAATATGAGTTAGATTGATAATAGTAAGAGTAATAAGTATAGTAATTGTCGTTCAATCGATCATATAAGCATAATGTGGCTAATAATATGAGTTAGATTAATAATAGTAAGAGTAATACGTATAGTACTTGTCTTCCTATCGATCATATCCACATAATATGGCCAATAATATGAGTTAGATTGATAATAATTAGAGTAATAAGTATAGTAATTGCCGTTCTATCGATCATATAAGCATAATATGGCTAATATTATGAGTAAGATTGATAATAATAAGAGTAACAAGTATAGTAATTGTCGTTCTATCGATAATATAAGCATAATATGGCTAATAATATAAGATAGATTGATAATAATAAGAGTAATAAGTATAGTAATTGTCGTTCTATCGATCATATAAGCATAATATGGCTAATAATATGAGTTAGATTGATAATGGTAAGAGTAATAAGTATAGTAATGGTCGTTCTATCGATCATATCTGCATAATATGGTTAATAATATGAGTTAGATTGATAATAATAGGAGTAACAAGTATAGTAATTGTCGTTCTATCGATCATATAAGCATAATATGGCTAATAATATGAGTTAGATTGATAATAATAAGAGTGACAAGTATAGTAATTGTCGTTCTATCGATAATATAAGCATAATATGGCTAATAATATGAGTTAGATTGATAACAGTAAGAGTAATAAGTATAGTAATTGTCGTTCTATCGATCATATCTGCATAACATGGATATAATATGAGTTAGATTGATAATAATAAGAGTAATAAGTATAGTAATTGTCGTCCTATCGATCATATCCACATAATATGGCCAATAATATGAGTTAGATTGATAATAATAAGAGTAATAAGTATAGTAATTGTCGTCCTATCGATCATATCCACATAATATGGCCAATAATATGAGTTAGATTGATAATAATAAGAGTAGTAAGTATAGTAATTGTCGTTCTATCGATCATATAAGCATAATATGGCTAATAATATGAGTTAGATTGATAATAATAAGAGTAACAACTATAGTAATTGTCCTTCTATCGATAATATAAACATAATATGGCTAATAATATGTGTTAGATTGATGATAGTAAGAGTAATAAGTATAGTAATTGTCGTTCAATCGATCATATAAGCATAATATGGCTAATAATATGCGTTAGATTAATAATAGTAAGAGTAATACGTATAGTAATTGTCGTCCTATCGATCATATCCACATAATATGGCCAATAATATGAGTTAGATTGATAATAATAAGAGTAATAAGTATAGTAATTGTCGTTCTATCGATCATATAAGCATAATATGGCTAATAATATGAGTTAGATTGATAATAATGAGAGTAGCAAGTATAGTAATTGTCGTTCAATCGGTCATATAATCATAATATGGCTAATAATATAAGTTAGATTGATAATAATAAGAGTAATAAGTATAGTAATTGTCGTTCTATCGATCATATAAGCATAATATGGCTAATAATATGAATTAGATTGATAATAATAAGAGTAACAAGTATAGCAATTGTCGTTCTATCGATAATATAAGCATAATGTGGTTAATAATATGAGTTAGATTGATAATAATAAGAGTAATAAGTATAGTAATTGTCGTTCTATCGATCATATAAGCATAATATGGCTAATAATATGAGTTAGATTGATAATAATAAGAGTAACAAGTGTAGTAATTGTCGTTCTATCGATCATATAAGCATAATATGGCTAATAATATGAGTTAGATTGATAATAATAAGAGTAATAAGTATAGTAATTGTCGTTCTATCGATCATATAAGCATGATATGGCTAATAATATGAGTTAGATTGATAATAGTAAGAGTAATAAGTATAGTAATTGTCGTTCAATCGATCATATAAGCATAATGTGGCTAATAATATGAGTTAGATTAATAATAGTAAGAGTAATACGTATAGTACTTGTCTTCCTATCGATCATATCCACATAATATGGCTAATAATATGAGTTAGATTGATAATAATAAGAGTAATAAGTATAGTAATTGTCGTTTTATCGATCATATAAGCATAATATGGCTAATAATATGAGTTAGATTGATAATAATAAGAGTAATAAGTATAGTAATTGTCGTTCTATCGATCATATAAGCATAATATGGCTAATAATATGAGTTAGATTGATAACAATGAGAGTAACAAGTATAGTAATTGTCGTTCAATCGGTCATATAATCATAATATGGCTAATAATATGAGTTAGATTGATAATAATAAGAGTAACAAGTATAGTAATTGTCGTTCTATCGATAATATAAGCATAATATGGCTAATAATATGAGTTAGATTGATAACAGTAAGAGTAATGAGTATAGTAATTGTCGTTCTATCGATCATATCTGCATAATATGGAAATAATATGAGTTAGATTGATAATAATAAGAGTAATAAGTATAGTAATTGTCGTCCTATCGATCATATCCACATAATATGGCCAATAATATGAGTTAGATTGATAATAATAAGAGTAATAAGTATAGTAATTGTCGTTCTATCGATCATATAAGCATAATATGGCTAATAATATGAGTTAGATTAATAATAGTAAGAGTAATACGTATAGTACTTGTCTTCCTATCGATCATATCCACATAATATGGCCAATAATATGAGTTAGATTGATAATAATTAGAGTAATAAGTATAGTAATTGCCGTTCTATCGATCATATAAGCATAATATGGCTAATATTATGAGTAAGATTGATAATAATAAGAGTAACAAGTATAGTAATTGTCGTTCTATCGATAATATAAGCATAATATGGCTAATAATATAAGATAGATTGATAATAATAAGAGTAATAAGTATAGTAATTGTCGTTCTATCGATCATATAAGCATAATATGGCTAATAATATGAGTTAGATTGATAATGGTAAGAGTAATAAGTATAGTAATGGTCGTTCTATCGATCATATCTGCATAATATGGTTAATAATATGAGTTAGATTGATAATAATAGGAGTAACAAGTATAGTAGTTGTCGTTCTATCGATCATATAAGCATAATATGGCTAATAATATGAGTTAGATTGATAATAATAAGAGTGACAAGTATAGTAATTGTCGTTCTATCGATAATATAAGCATAATATGGCTAATAATATGAGTTAGATTGATAACAGTAAGAGTAATAAGTATAGTAATTGTCGTTCTATCGATCATATCTGCATAACATGGATATAATATGAGTTAGATTGATAATAATAAGAGTAATAAGTATAGTAATTGTCGTCCTATCGATCATATCCACATAATATGGCCAATAATATGAGTTAGATTGATAATAATAAGAGTAATAAGTATAGTAATTGTCGTCCTATCGATCATATCCACATAATATGGCCAATAATATGAGTTAGATTGATAATAATAAGAGTAGTAAGTATAGTAATTGTCGTTCTATCGATCATATAAGCATAATATGGCTAATAATATGAGTTAGATTGATAATAATAAGAGTAACAACTATAGTAATTTTCCTTCTATCGATAATATAAACATAATATGGCTAATAATATGTGTTAGATTGATGATAGTAAGAGTAATAAGTATAGTAATTGTCGTTCAATCGATCATATAAGCATAATATGGCTAATAATATGCGTTAGATTAATAATAGTAAGAGTAATACGTATAGCAATTGTCGTCCTATCGATCATATCCACATAATATGGCCAATAATATGAGTTAGATTGATAATAATAAGAGTAATAAGTATAGTAATTGTCGTTCTATCGATCATATAAGCATAATATGGCTAATAATATGAGTTAGATTGATAATAATGAGAGTAACAAGTATAGTAATTGTCGTTCAATCGGTCATATAATCATAATATGGCTAATAATATAAGTTAGATTGATAATAATAAGAGTAATAAGTATAGTAATTGTCGTTCTATCGATCATATAAGCATAATATGGCTAATAATATGAATTAGATTGATAATAATAAGAGTAACAAGTATAGCAATTGTCGTTCTATCGATAATATAAGCATAATGTGGTTAATAATATGAGTTAGATTGATAATAATAAGAGTAATAAGTATAGTAATTGTCGTTCTATCGATCATATAAGCATAATATGGCTAATAATATGAGTTAGATTGATAATAATAAGAGTAACAAGTGTAGTAATTGTCGTTCTATCGATCATATAAGCATAATATGGCTAATAATATGAGTTAGATTGATAATAATAAGAGTAATAAGTATAGTAATTGTCGTTCTATCGATCATATAAGCATGATATGTCTAATAATATGAGTTAGATTGATAATAGTAAGAGTAATAAGTATAGTAATTGTCGTTCAATCGATCATATAAGCATAATGTGGCTAATAATATGAGTTAGATTAATAATAGTAAGAGTAATACGTATAGTACTTGTCTTCCTATCGATCATATCCACATAATATGGCCAATAATATGAGTTAGATTGATAATAATAAGAGTAATAAGTATAGTAATTGTCGTTTTATCGATCATATAAGCATAATATGGCTAATAATATGAGTTAGATTGATAATAATAAGAGTAATAAGTATAGTAATTGTCGTTCTATCGATCATATAAGCATAATATGGCTAATAATATGAGTTAGATTGATAACAATGAGAGTAACAAGTATAGTAATTGTCGTTCAATCGGTCATATAATCATAATATGGCTAATAATATGAGTTAGATTGATAATAATAAGAGTAACAAGTATAGTAATTGTCGTTCTATCGATAATATAAGCATAATATGGCTAATAATATGAGTTAGATTGATAACAGTAAGAGTAATGAGTATAGTAATTGTCGTTCTATCGATCATATCTGCATAATATGGAAATAATATGAGTTAGATTGATAATAATAAGAGTAATAAGTATAGTAATTGTCGTCCTATCGATCATATCCACATAATATGGCCAATAATATGAGTTAGATTGATAATAATAAGAGTAATAAGTATAGTAATTGTCGTTCTATCGATCATATAAGCATAATATGGCTAATAATATGAGTTAGATTGATAATAATAAGAGTAATAAGTATAGTAATTGTCGTTCTATCGATCATATAAGCATAATATGGCTAATAATATGAGTTAGATTAATAATAGTAAGAGTAATACGTATAGTACTTGTCTTCCTATCGATCATATCCACATAATATGGCCAATAATATGAGTTAGATTGATAATAATTAGAGTAATAAGTATAGTAATTGCCGTTCTATCGATCATATAAGCATAATATGGCTAATATTATGAGTAAGATTGATAATAATAAGAGTAACAAGTATAGTAATTGTCGTTCTATCGATAATATAAGCATAATATGGCTAATAATATAAGAGAGATTGATAATAATAAGAGTAATAAGTATAGTAATTGTCGTTCTATCGATCATATAAGCATAATATGGCTAATAATATGAGTTAGATTGATAATGGTAAGAGTAATAAGTATAGTAATGGTCGTTCTATCGATCATATCTGCATAATATGGTTAATAATATGAGTTAGATTGATAATAATAGGAGTAACAAGTATAGTAATTGTCGTTCTATCGATCATATAAGCATAATATGGCTAATAATGTGAGTTAGATTGATAATAATAAGAGTGACAAGTATAGTAATTGTCGTTCTATCGATAATATAAGCATAATATGGCTAATAATATGAGTTAGATTGATAACAGTAAGAGTAATAAGTATAGTAATTGTCGTTCTATCGATCATATCTGCATAACATGGATATAATATGAGTTAGATTGATAATAATAAGAGTAATAAGTATAGTAATTGTCGTCCTATCGATCATATCCACATAATATGGCCAATAATATGAGTTAGATTGATAATAATAAGAGTAATAAGTATAGTAATTGTCGTCCTATCGATCATATCCACATAATATGGCCAATAATATGAGTTAGATTGATAATAATAAGAGTAGTAAGTATAGTAATTGTCGTTCTATCGATCATATAAGCATAATATGGCTAATAATATGAGTTAGATTGATAATAATAAGAGTAACAACTATAGTAATTGTCCTTCTATCGATAATATAAACATAATATGGCTAATAATATGTGTTAGATTGATGATAGTAAGAGTAATAAGTATAGTAATTGTCGTTCAATCGATCATATAAGCATAATATGGCTAATAATATGCGTTAGATTAATAATAGTAAGAGTAATACGTATAGTAATTGTCGTCCTATCGATCATATCCACATAATATGGCCAATAATATGAGTTAGATTGATAATAATAAGAGTAATAAGTATAGTAATTGTCGTTCTATCGATCATATAAGCATAATATGGCTAATAATATGAGTTAGATTGATAATAATGAGAGTAACAAGTATAGTAATTGTCGTTCAATCGGTCATATAATCATAATATGGCTAATAATATAAGTTAGATTGATAATAATAAGAGTAATAAGTATAGTAATTGTCGTTCTATCGATCATATAAGCATAATATGGCTAATAATATGAATTAGATTGATAATAATAAGAGTAACAAGTATAGCAATTGTCGTTCTATCGATAATATAAGCATAATGTGGTTAATAATATGAGTTAGATTGATAATAATAAGAGTAATAAGTATAGTAATTGTCGTTCTATCGATCATATAAGCATAATATGGCTAATAATATGAGTTAGATTGATAATAATAAGAGTAACAAGTGTAGTAATTGTCGTTCTATCGATCATATAAGCATAATATGGCTAATAATATGAGTTAGATTGATAATAATAAGAGTAATAAGTATAGTAATTGTCGTTCTATCGATCATATAAGCATAATATGGCTAATAATATGAGTTAGATTGATAATAGTAAGAGTAATAAGTATAGTAATTGTCGTTCAATCGATCATATAAGCATAATGTGGCTAATAATATGAGTTAGATTAATAATAGTAAGAGTAATACGTATAGTACTTGTCTTCCTATCGATCATATCCACATAATATGGCCAATAATATGAGTTAGATTGATAATAATAAGAGTAATAAGTATAGTAATTGTCGTTTTATCGATCATATAAGCATAATATGGCTAATAATATGAGTTAGATTGATAATAATAAGAGTAATAAGTATAGTAATTGTCGTTCTATCGATCATATAAGCATAATATGGCTAATAATATGAGTTAGATTGATAACAATGAGAGTAACAAGTATAGTAATTGTCGTTCAATCGGTCATATAATCATAATATGGCTAATAATATGAGTTAGATTGATAATAATAAGAGTAACAAGTATAGTAATTGTCGTTCTATCGATAATATAAGCATAATATGGCTAATAATATGAGTTAGATTGATAATAATAAGAGTAACAAGTATAGTAATTGTCGTTCTATCGATAATATAAGCATAATATGGCTAATAATATGAGTTAGATTGATAACAGTAAGAGTAATGAGTATAGTAATTGTCGTTCTATCGATCATATCTGCATAATATGGAAATAATATGAGTTAGATTGATAATAATAAGAGTAATAAGTATAGTAATTGTCGTCCTATCGATCATATCCACATAATATGGCCAATAATATGAGTTAGATTGATAATAATAAGAGTAATAAGTATAGTAATTGTCGTTCTATCGATCAAATAAGCATAATATGGCTAATAATATGAGTTTGATTGATAATAATAAGAGTGACAAGTATAGTAATTGTCGTTCTATCGATAATATAAGCATAATATGGCTAATAATATGAGTTAGATTGATAACAGTAAGAGTAATAAGTATAGTAATTGTCGTTCTATCGATCATATCTGCATAACATGGATATAATATGAGTTAGATTGATAATAATAAGAGTAATAAGTATAGTAATTGTCGTCCTATCGATCATATCCACATAATATGGCCAATAATATGAGTTAGATTGATAATAATAAGAGTAATAAGTATAGTAATTGTCGTCCTATCGATCATATCCACATAATATGGCCAATAATATGAGTTAGATTGATAATAATAAGAGTAGTAAGTATAGTAATTGTCGTTCTATCGATCATATAAGCATAATATGGCTAATAATATGAGTTAGATTGATAATAATAAGAGTAACAACTATAGTAATTGTCCTTCTATCGATAATATAAACATAATATGGCTAATAATATGTGTTAGATTGATGATAGTAAGAGTAATAAGTATAGTAATTGTCGTTCAATCGATCATATAAGCATAATATGGCTAATAATATGCGTTAGATTAATAATAGTAAGAGTAATACGTATAGTAATTGTCGTCCTATCGATCATATCCACATAATATGGCCAATAATATGAGTTAGATTGATAATAATAAGAGTAATAAGTATAGTAATTGTCGTTCTATCGATCATATAAGCATAATATGGCTAATAATATGAGTTAGATTAATAATAGTAAGAGTAATACGTATAGTAATTGTCGTCCTATCGATCATATCCACATAATATGGCCAATAATATGAGTTAGATTGATAATAATAAGAGTAATAAGTATAGTAATTGTCGTTCTATCGATCATATAAGCATAATATGGCTAATAATATGAGTTAGATTGATAATAATGAGAGTAACAAGTATAGTAATTGTCGTTCAATCGGTCATATAATCATAATATGGCTAATAATATAAGTTAGATTGATAATAATAAGAGTAATAAGTATAGTAATTGTCGTTCTATCGATCATATAAGCATAATATGGCTAATAATATGAATTAGATTGATAATAATAAGAGTAACAAGTATAGCAATTGTCGTTCTATCGATAATATAAGCATAATGTGGTTAATAATATGAGTTAGATTGATAATAATAAGAGTAATAAGTATAGTAATTGTCGTTCTATCGATCATATAAGCATAATATGGCTAATAATATGAGTTAGATTGATAATAATAAGAGTAACAAGTGTAGTAATTGTCGTTCTATCGATCATATAAGCATAATATGGCTAATAATATGAGTTAGATTGATAATAATAAGAGTAATAAGTATAGTAATTGTCGTTCTATCGATCATATAAGCATAATATGGCTAATAATATGAGTTAGATTGATAATAGTAAGAGTAATAAGTATAGTAATTGTCGTTCAATCGATCATATAAGCATAATGTGGCTAATAATATGAGTTAGATTAATAATAGTAAGAGTAATACGTATAGTACTTGTCTTCCTATCGATCATATCCACATAATATGGCCAATAATATGAGTTAGATTGATAATAATAAGAGTAATAAGTATAGTAATTGTCGTTGTATCGATCATATAAGCATAATATGGCTAATAATATGAGTTAGATTGATAATAATAAGAGTAATAAGTATAGTAATTGTCGTTCTATCGATCATATAAGCATAATATGGCTAATAATATGAGTTAGATTGATAACAATGAGAGTAACAAGTATAGTAATTGTCGTTCAATCGGTCATATAATCATAATATGGCTAATAATATGAGTTAGATTGATAATAATAAGAGTAACAAGTATAGTAATTGTCGTTCTATCGATAATATAAGCATAATATGGCTAATAATATGAGTTAGATTGATAATAATAAGAGTAACAAGTATAGTAATTGTCGTTCTATCGATAATATGAGCATAATATGGCTAATAATATGAGTTAGATTGATAACAGTAAGAGTAATGAGTATAGTAATTGTCGTTCTATCGATCATATCTGCATAATATGGAAATAATATGAGTTAGATTGATAATAATAAGAGTAATAAGTATAGTAATTGTCGTCCTATCGATCATATCCACATAATATGGCCAATAATATGAGTTAGATTGATAATAATAAGAGTAATAAGTATAGTAATTGTCGTTCTATCGATCATATAAGCATAATATGGCTAATAATATGAGTTTGATTGATAATAATAAGAGTGACAAGTATAGTAATTGTCGTTCTATCGATAATATAAGCATAATATGGCTAATAATATGAGTTAGATTGATAACAGTAAGAGTAATAAGTATAGTAATTGTCGTTCTATCGATCATATCTGCATAACATGGATATAATATGAGTTAGATTGATAATAATAAGAGTAATAAGTATAGTAATTGTCGTCCTATCGATCATATCCACATAATATGGCCAATAATATGAGTTAGATTGATAATAATAAGAGTAATAAGTATAGTAATTGTCGTCCTATCGATCATATCCACATAATATGGCCAATAATATGAGTTAGATTGATAATAATAAGAGTAGTAAGTATAGTAATTGTCGTTCTATCGATCATATAAGCATAATATGGCTAATAATATGAGTTAGATTGATAATAATAAGAGTAACAACTATAGTAATTGTCCTTCTATCGATAATATAAACATAATATGGCTAATAATATGTGTTAGATTGATGATAGTAAGAGTAATAAGTATAGTAATTGTCGTTCAATCGATCATATAAGCATAATATGGCTAATAATATGCGTTAGATTAATAATAGTAAGAGTAATACGTATAGTAATTGTCGTCCTATCGATCATATCCACATAATATGGCCAATAATATGAGTTAGATTGATAATAATAAGAGTAATAAGTATAGTAATTGTCGTTCTATCGATCATATAAGCATAATATGGCTAATAATATGAGTTAGATTGATAATAATGAGAGTAACAAGTATAGTAATTGTCGTTCAATCGGTCATATAATCATAATATGGCTAATAATATAAGTTAGATTGATAATAATAAGAGTAATAAGTATAGTAATTGTCGTTCTATCGATCATATAAGCATAATATGGCTAATAATATGAATTAGATTGATAATAATAAGAGTAACAAGTATAGCAATTGTCGTTCTATCGATAATATAAGCATAGTGTGGTTAATAATATGAGTTAGATTGATAATAATAAGAGTAATAAGTATAGTAATTGTCGTTCTATCGATCATATAAGCATAATATGGCTAATAATATGAGTTAGATTGATAATAATAAGAGTAACAAGTGTAGTAATTGTCGTTCTATCGATCATATAAGCATAATATGGCTAATAATATGAGTTAGATTGATAATAATAAGAGTAATAAGTATAGTAATTGTCGTTCTATCGATCATATAAGCATAATATGGCTAATAATATGAGTTAGATTGATAATAGTAAGAGTAATAAGTATAGTAATTGTCGTTCAATCGATCATATAAGCATAATGTGGCTAATAATATGAGTTAGATTAATAATAGTAAGAGTAATACGTATAGTACTTGTCTTCCTATCGATCATATCCACATAATATGGCCAATAATATGAGTTAGATTGATAATAATTAGAGTAATAAGTATAGTAATTGCCGTTCTATCGATCATATAAGCATAATATGGCTAATATTATGAGTAAGATTGATAATAATAAGAGTAACAAGTATAGTAATTGTCGTTCTATCGATAATATAAGCATAATATGGCTAATAATATAAGATAGATTGATAATAATAAGAGTAATAAGTATAGTAATTGTCGTTCTATCGATCATATAAGCATAATATGGCTAATAATATGAGTTAGATTGATAATGGTAAGAGTAATAAGTATAGTAATGGTCGTTCTATCGATCATATCTGCATAATATGGTTAATAATATGAGTTAGATTGATAATAATAGGAGTAACAAGAATAGTAATTGTCGTTCTATCGATCATATAAGCATAATATGGCTAATAATATGAGTTAGATTGATAATAATAAGAGTGACAAGTATAGTAATTGTCGTTCTATCGATAATATAAGCATAATATGGCTAATAATATGAGTTAGATTGATAACAGTAAGAGTAATAAGTATAGTAATTGTCGTTCTATCGATCATATCTGCATAACATGGATATAATATGAGTTAGATTGATAATAATAAGAGTAACAACTATAGTAATTGTCCTTCTATCGATAATATAAACATAATATGGCTAATAATATGTGTTAGATTGATGATAGTAAGAGTAATAAGTATAGTAATTGTCGTTCAATCGATCATATAAGCATAATATGGCTAATAATATGCGTTAGATTAATAATAGTAAGAGTAATACGTATAGTAATTGTCGTCCTATCGATCATATCCACATAATATGGCCAATAATATGAGTTAGATTGATAATAATAAGAGTAATAAGTATAGTAATTGTCGTTCTATCGATCATATAAGCATAATATGGCTAATAATATGAGTTAGATTGATAATAATGAGAGTAACAAGTATAGTAATTGTCGTTCAATCGGTCATATAATCATAATATGGCTAATAATATAAGTTAGATTGATAATAATAAGAGTAATAAGTATAGTAATTGTCGTTCTATCGATCATATAAGCATAATATGGCTAATAATATGAATTAGATTGATAATAATAAGAGTAACAAGTATAGCAATTGTCGTTCTATCGATAATATAAGCATAATGTGGTTAATAATATGAGTTAGATTGATAATAATAAGAGTAATAAGTATAGTAATTGTCGTTCTATCGATCATATAAGCATAATATGGCTAATAATATGAGTTAGATTGATAATAATAAGAGTAACAAGTGTAGTAATTGTCGTTCTATCGATCATATAAGCATAATATGGCTAATAATATGAGTTAGATTGATAATAATAAGAGTAATAAGTATAGTAATTGTCGTTCTATCGATCATATAAGCATAATATGGCTAATAATATGAGTTAGATTGATAATAGTAAGAGTAATAAGTATAGTAATTGTCGTTCAATCGATCATATAAGCATAATGTGGCTAATAATATGAGTTAGATTAATAATAGTAAGAGTAATACGTATAGTACTTGTCTTCCTATCGATCATATCCACATAATATGGCCAATAATATGAGTTAGATTGATAATAATAAGAGTAATAAGTATAGTAATTGTCGTTTTATCGATCATATAAGCATAATATGGCTAATAATATGAGTTAGATTGATAATAATAAGAGTAATAAGTATAGTAATTGTCGTTCTATCGATCATATAAGCATAATATGGCTAATAATATGAGTTAGATTGATAACAATGAGAGTAACAAGTATAGTAATTGTCGTTCAATCGGTCATATAATCATAATATGGCTAATAATATGAGTTAGATTGATAATAATAAGAGTAACAAGTATAGTAATTGTCGTTCTATCGATAATATAATCATAATATGGCTAATAATATGAGTTAGATTGATAACAGTAAGAGTAATGAGTATAGTAATTGTCGTTCTATCGATCATATCTGCATAATATGGAAATAATATGAGTTAGATTGATAATAATAAGAGTAATAAGTATAGTAATTGTCGTCCTATCGATCATATCCACATAATATGGCCAATAATATGAGTTAGATTGATAATAATAAGAGTAATAAGTATAGTAATTGTCGTTCTATCGATCATATAAGCATAATATGGCTAATAATATGAGTTAGATTGATAATAATAAGAGTAATAAGTATAGTAATTGTCGTTCTATCGATCATATAAGCATAATATGGCTAATAATATGAGTTAGATTAATAATAGTAAGAGTAATACGTATAGTACTTGTCTTCCTATCGATCATATCCACATAATATGGCCAATAATATGAGTTAGATTGATAATAATTAGAGTAATAAGTATAGTAATTGCCGTTCTATCGATCATGTAAGCATAATATGGCTAATATTATGAGTAAGATTGATAATAATAAGAGTAACAAGTATAGTAATTGTCGTTCTATCGATAATATAAGCATAATATGGCTAATAATATAAGATAGATTGATAATAATAAGAGTAATAAGTATAGTAATTGTCGTTCTATCGATCATATAAGCATAATATGGCTAATAATATGAGTTAGATTGATAATGGTAAGAGTAATAAGTATAGTAATGGTCGTTCTATCGATCATATCTGCATAATATGGTTAATAATATGAGTTAGATTGATAATAATAGGAGTAACAAGTATAGTAATTGTCGTTCTATCGATCATATAAGCATAATATGGCTAATAATATGAGTTAGATTGATAATAATAAGAGTGACAAGTATAGTAATTGTCGTTCTATCGATAATATAAGCATAATATGGCTAATAATATGAGTTAGATTGATAACAGTAAGAGTAATAAGTATAGTAATTGTCGTTCTATCGATCATATCTGCATAACATGGATATAATATGAGTTAGATTGATAATAATAAGAGTAATAAGTATAGTAATTGTCGTCCTATCGATCATATCCACATAATATGGCCAATAATATGAGTTAGATTGATAATAATAAGAGTAATAAGTATAGTAATTGTCGTCCTATCGATCATATCCACATAATATGGCCAATAATATGAGTTAGATTGATAATAATAAGAGTAGTAAGTATAGTAATTGTCGTTCTATCGATCATATAAGCATAATATGGCTAATAATATGAGTTAGATTGATAATAATAAGAGTAACAACTATAGTAATTGTCCTTCTATTGATAATATAAACATAATATGGCTAATAATATGTGTTAGATTGATGATAGTAAGAGTAATAAGTATAGTAATTGTCGTTCAATCGATCATATAAGCATAATATGGCTAATAATATGCGTTAGATTAATAATAGTAAGAGTAATACGTATAGTAATTGTCGTCCTATCGATCATATCCACATAATATGGCCAATAATATGAGTTAGATTGATAATAATAAGAGTAATAAGTATAGTAATTGTCGTTCTATCGATCATATAAGCATAATATGGCTAATAATATGAGTTAGATTGATAATAATGAGAGTAACAAGTATAGTAATTGTCGTTCAATCGGTCATATAATCATAATATGGCTAATAATATAAGTTAGATTGATAATAATAAGAGTAATAAGTATAGTAATTGTCGTTCTATCGATCATATAAGCATAATATGGCTAATAATATGAATTAGATTGATAATAATAAGAGTAACAAGTATAGCAATTGTCGTTCTATCGATAATATAAGCATAATGTGGTTAATAATATGAGTTAGATTGATAATAGTAAGAGTAATAAGTATAGTAATTGTCGTTCTATCGATCATATAAGCATAATATGGCTAATAATATGAGTTAGATTGATAATAATAAGAGTAACAAGTGTAGTAATTGTCGTTCTATCGATCATATAAGCATAATATGGCTAATAATATGAGTTAGATTGATAATAATAAGAGTAATAAGTATAGTAATTGTCGTTCTATCGATCATATAAGCATAATATGGCTAATAATATGAGTTAGATTGATAATAGTAAGAGTAATAAGTATAGTAATTGTCGTTCAATCGATCATATAAGCATAATGTGGCTAATAATATGAGTTAGATTAATAATAGTAAGAGTAATACGTATAGTACTTGTCTTCCTATCGATCATATCCACATAATATGGCCAATAATATGAGTTAGATTGATAATAATAAGAGTAATAAGTATAGTAATTGTCGTTTTATCGATCATATAAGCATAATATGGCTAATAATATGAGTTAGATTGATAATAATAAGAGTAATAAGTATAGTAATTGTCGTTCTATCGATCATATAAGCATAATATGGCTAATAATATGAGTTAGATTGATAACAATGAGAGTAACAAGTATAGTAATTGTCGTTCAATCGGTCATATAATCATAATATGGCTAATAATATGAGTTAGATTGATAATAATAAGAGTAACAAGTATAGTAATTGTCGTTCTATCGATAATATAAGCATAATATGGCTAATAATATGAGTTAGATTGATAACAGTAAGAGTAATGAGTATAGTAATTGTCGTTCTATCGATCATATCTGCATAATATGGAAATAATATGAGTTAGATTGATAATAATAAGAGTAATAAGTATAGTAATTGTCGTCCTATCGATCATATCCACATAATATGGCCAATAATATGAGTTAGATTGATAATAATAAGAGTAATAAGTATAGTAATTGTCGTTCTATCGATCATATAAGCATAATATGGCTAATAATATGAGTTAGATTGATAATAGTAAGAGTAATAAGTATAGTAATTGTCGTTCAATCGATCATATAAGCATAATGTGGCTAATAATATGAGTTAGATTAATAATAGTAAGAGTAATACGTATAGTACTTGTCTTCCTATCGATCATATCCACATAATATGGCCAATAATATGAGTTAGATTGATAATAATTAGAGTAATAAGTATAGTAATTGCCGTTCTATCGATCATATAAGCATAATATGGCTAATATTATGAGTAAGATTGATAATAATAAGAGTAACAAGTATAGTAATTGTCGTTCTATCGATAATATAAGCATAATATGGCTAATAATATAAGATAGATTGATAATAATAAGAGTAATAAGTATAGTAATTGTCGTTCTATCGATCATATAAGCATAATATGGCTAATAATATGAGTTAGATTGATAATGGTAAGAGTAATAAGTATAGTAATGGTCGTTCTATCGATCATATCTGCATAATATGGTTAATAATATGAGTTAGATTGATAATAATAGGAGTAACAAGAATAGTAATTGTCGTTCTATCGATCATATAAGCATAATATGGCTAATAATATGAGTTAGATTGATAATAATAAGAGTGACAAGTATAGTAATTGTCGTTCTATCGATAATATAAGCATAATATGGCTAATAATATGAGTTAGATTGATAACAGTAAGAGTAATAAGTATAGTAATTGTCGTTCTATCGATCATATCTGCATAACATGGATATAATATGAGTTAGATTGATAATAATAAGAGTAACAACTATAGTAATTGTCCTTCTATCGATAATATAAACATAATATGGCTAATAATATGTGTTAGATTGATGATAGTAAGAGTAATAAGTATAGTAATTGTCGTTCAATCGATCATATAAGCATAATATGGCTAATAATATGCGTTAGATTAATAATAGTAAGAGTAATACGTATAGTAATTGTCGTCCTATCGATCATATCCACATAATATGGCCAATAATATGAGTTAGATTGATAATAATAAGAGTAATAAGTATAGTAATTGTCGTTCTATCGATCATATAAGCATAATATGGCTAATAATATGAGTTAGATTGATAATAATGAGAGTAACAAGTATAGTAATTGTCGTTCAATCGGTCATATAATCATAATATGGCTAATAATATAAGTTAGATTGATAATAATAAGAGTAATAAGTATAGTAATTGTCGTTCTATCGATCATATAAGCATAATATGGCTAATAATATGAATTAGATTGATAATAATAAGAGTAACAAGTATAGCAATTGTCGATCTATCGATAATATAAGCATAATGTGGTTAATAATATGAGTTAGATTGATAATAATAAGAGTAATAAGTATAGTAATTGTCGTTCTATCGATCATATAAGCATAATATGGCTAATAATATGAGTTAGATTGATAATAATAAGAGTAACAAGTGTAGTAATTGTCGTTCTATCGATCATATAAGCATAATATGGCTAATAATATGAGTTAGATTGATAATAATAAGAGTAATAAGTATAGTAATTGTCGTTCTATCGATCATATAAGCATAATATGGCTAATAATATGAGTTAGATTGATAATAGTAAGAGTAATAAGTATAGTAATTGTCGTTCAATCGATCATATAAGCATAATGTGGCTAATAATATGAGTTAGATTAATAATAGTAAGAGTAATACGTATAGTACTTGTCTTCCTATCGATCATATCCACATAATATGGCCAATAATATGAGTTAGATTGATAATAATAAGAGTAATAAGTATAGTAATTGTCGTTTTATCGATCATATAAGCATAATATGGCTAATAATATGAGTTAGATTGATAATAATAAGAGTAATAAGTATAGTAATTGTCGTTCTATCGATCATATAAGCATAATATGGCTAATAATATGAGTTAGATTGATAACAATGAGAGTAACAAGTATAGTAATTGTCGTTCAATCGGTCATATAATCATAATATGGCTAATAATATGAGTTGGATTGATAATAATAAGAGTAACAAGTATAGTAATTGTCGTTCTATCGATAATATAAGCATAATATGGCTAATAATATGAGTTAGATTGATAACAGTAAGAGTAATGAGTATAGTAATTGTCGTTCTATCGATCATATCTGCATAATATGGAAATAATATGAGTTAGATTGATAATAATAAGAGTAATAAGTATAGTAATTGTCGTCCTATCGATCATATCCACATAATATGGCCAATAATATGAGTTAGATTGATAATAATAAGAGTAATAAGTATAGTAATTGTCGTTCTATCGATCATATAAGCATAATATGGCTAATAATATGAGTTAGATTGATAATAATAAGAGTAATAAGTATAGTAATTGTCGTTCTATCGATCATATAAGCATAATATGGCTAATAATATGAGTTAGATTAATAATAGTAAGAGTAATACGTATAGTACTTGTCTTCCTATCGATCATATCCACATAATATGGCCAATAATATGAGTTAGATTGATAATAATTAGAGTAATAAGTATAGTAATTGCCGTTCTATCGATCATATAAGCATAATATGGCTAATATTATGAGTAAGATTGATAATAATAAGAGTAACAAGTATAGTAATTGTCGTTCTATCGATAATATAAGCATAATATGGCTAATAATATAAGATAGATTGATAATAATAAGAGTAATAAGTATAGTAATTGTCGTTCTATCGATCATATAAGCATAATATGGCTAATAATATGAGTTAGATTGATAATGGTAAGAGTAATAAGTATAGTAATGGTCGTTCTATCGATCATATCTGCATAATATGGTTAATAATATGAGTTAGATTGATAATAATAGGAGTAACAAGTATAGTAATTGTCGTTCTATCGATCATATAAGCATAATATGGCTAATAATATGAGTTAGATTGATAATAATAAGAGTGACAAGTATAGTAATTGTCGTTCTATCGATAATATAAGCATAATATGGCTAATAATATGAGTTAGATTGATAACAGTAAGAGTAATAAGTATAGTAATTGTCGTTCTATCGATCATATCTGCATAACATGGATATAATATGAGTTAGATTGATAATAATAAGAGTAATAAGTATAGTAATTGTCGTCCTATCGATCATATCCACATAATATGGCCAATAATATGAGTTAGATTGATAATAATAAGAGTAATAAGTATAGTAATTGTCGTCCTATCGATCATATCCACATAATATGGCCAATAATATGAGTTAGATTGATAATAATAAGAGTAGTAAGTATAGTAATTGTCGTTCTATCGATCATATAAGCATAATATGGCTAATAATATGAGTTAGATTGATAATAATAAGAGTAACAACTATAGTAATTGTCCTTCTATTGATAATATAAACATAATATGGCTAATAATATGTGTTAGATTGATGATAGTAAGAGTAATAAGTATAGTAATTGTCGTTCAATCGATCATATAAGCATAATATGGCTAATAATATGCGTTAGATTAATAATAGTAAGAGTAATACGTATAGTAATTGTCGTCCTATCGATCATATCCACATAATATGGCCAATAATATGAGTTAGATTGATAATAATAAGAGTAATAAGTATAGTAATTGTCGTTCTATCGATCATATAAGCATAATATGGCTAATAATATGAGTTAGATTGATAATAATGAGAGTAACAAGTATAGTAATTGTCGTTCAATCGGTCATATAATCATAATATGGCTAATAATATAAGTTAGATTGATAATAATAAGAGTAATAAGTATAGTAATTGTCGTTCTATCGATCATATAAGCATAATATGGCTAATAATATGAATTAGATTGATAATAATAAGAGTAACAAGTATAGCAATTGTCGTTCTATCGATAATATAAGCATAATGTGGTTAATAATATGAGTTAGATTGATAATAGTAAGAGTAATAAGTATAGTAATTGTCGTTCTATCGATCATATAAGCATAATATGGCTAATAATATGAGTTAGATTGATAATAATAAGAGTAACAAGTGTAGTAATTGTCGTTCTATCGATCATATAAGCATAATATGGCTAATAATATGAGTTAGATTGATAATAATAAGAGTAATAAGTATAGTAATTGTCGTTCTATCGATCATATAAGCATAATATGGCTAATAATATGAGTTAGATTGATAATAGTAAGAGTAATAAGTATAGTAATTGTCGTTCAATCGATCATATAAGCATAATGTGGCTAATAATATGAGTTAGATTAATAATAGTAAGAGTAATACGTATAGTACTTGTCTTCCTATCGATCATATCCACATAATATGGCCAATAATATGAGTTAGATTGATAATAATAAGAGTAATAAGTATAGTAATTGTCGTTTTATCGATCATATAAGCATAATATGGCTAATAATATGAGTTAGATTGATAATAATAAGAGTAATAAGTATAGTAATTGTCGTTCTATCGATCATATAAGCATAATATGGCTAATAATATGAGTTAGATTGATAACAATGAGAGTAACAAGTATAGTAATTGTCGTTCAATCGGTCATATAATCATAATATGGCTAATAATATGAGTTAGATTGATAATAATAAGAGTAACAAGTATAGTAATTGTCGTTCTATCGATAATATAAGCATAATATGGCTAATAATATGAGTTAGATTGATAACAGTAAGAGTAATGAGTATAGTAATTGTCGTTCTATCGATCATATCTGCATAATATGGAAATAATATGAGTTAGATTGATAATAATAAGAGTAATAAGTATAGTAATTGTCGTCCTATCGATCATATCCACATAATATGGCCAATAATATGAGTTAGATTGATAATAATAAGAGTAATAAGTATAGTAATTGTCGTTCTATCGATCATATAAGCATAATATGGCTAATAATATAAGTTAGATTGATAATAGTAAGAGTAATAAGTATAGTAATTGTCGTTCTATCGATCATATAAGCATAATATGGCTAATAATATGAGTTAGATTGATAATAATAAGAGTAACAACTATAGTAATTGTCCTTCTATCGATAATATAAGCATAATATGGCTAATAATATGTGTTAGATTGATGATAGTAAGAGTAATAAGTATAGTAATTGTCGTTCAATCGATCATATAAGTATAATATGGCTAATAATATGCGTTAGATTAATAATAGTAAGAGTAATACGTATAGTAATTGTCGTCCTATCGATCATATCCACATAATATGGCCAATAATATGAGTTAGATTGATAATAATAAGAGTAATAAGTATAGTAATTGTCGTTCTATCGATCATATAAGCATAATATGGCTAATAATATGAGTTAGATTGATAATAATGAGAGTAACAAGTATAGTAATTGTCGTTCAATCGGTCATATAATCATAGTATGGCTAATAATATAAGTTAGATTGATAATAATAAGAGTAATAAGTATAGTAATTGTCGTTCTATCGATCATATAAGCATAATATGGCTAATAATATGAATTAGATTGATAGTAATAAGAGTAACAAGTATAGCAATTGTCGTTCTATCGATAATATAAGCATAATGTGGTTAATAATATGAGTTAGATTGATAATAATAAGAGTAATAAGTATAGTAATTGTCGTTCTATCGATCATATAAGCATAATATGGCTAATAATATGAGTTAGATTGATAATAATAAGAGTAACAAGTGTAGTAATTGTCGTTCTATCGATCATATAAGCATAATATGGCTAATAATATGAGTTAGATTGATAATAATAAGAGTAATAAGTATAGTAATTGTCGTTCTATCGATCATATAAGCATAATGTGGCTAATAATATGAGTTAGATTAATAATAGTAAGAGTAATACGTATAGTACTTGTCTTCCTATCGATCATATCCACATAATATGGCCAATAATATGAGTTAGATTGATAATAATAAGAGTAATAAGTATAGTAATTGTCGTTTTATCGATCATATAAGCATAATATGGCTAATAATATGAGTTAGATTGATAATAATAAGAGTAATAAGTATAGTAATTGTCGTTCTATCGATCATATAAGCATAATATGGCTAATAATATGAGTTAGATTGATAACAATGAGAGTAACAAGTATAGTAATTGTCGTTCAATCGGTCATATAATCATAATATGGCTAATAATATGAGTTAGATTGATAATAATAAGAGTAACAAGTATAGTCATTGTCGTTCTATCGATAATATAAGCATAATATGGCTAATAATATGAGTTAGATTGATAACAGTAAGAGTAATGAGTATAGTAATTGTCGTTCTATCGATCATATCTGCATAATATGGAAATAATATGAGTTAGATTGATAATAATAAGAGTAATAAGTATAGTAATTGTCGTCCTATCGATCATATCCACATAATATGGCCAATAATATGAGTTAGATTGATAATAATAAGAGTAATAAGTATAGTAATTGTCGTTCTATTGATCATATAAGCATAATATGGCTAATAATATAAGTTAGATTGATAATAGTAAGAGTAATAAGTATAGTAATTGTCGTTCTATCGATCATATAAGCATAATATGGCTAATAATATGAGTTAGATTGATAACAATGAGAGTAACAAGTATAGTAATTGTCGTTCAATCGGTCATATAATCATAATATGGCTAATAATATGAGTTAGATTGATAATAATAAGAGTAACAAGTATAGTAATTGTCGTTCTATCGATAATATAAGCATAATATGGCTAATAATATGAGTTAGATTGATAACAGTAAGAGTAATGAGTATAGTAATTGTCGTTCTATCGATCATATCTGCATAATATGGAAATAATATGAGTTAGATTGATAATAATAAGAGTAATAAGTATAGTAATTGTCGTCCTATCGATCATATCCACATAATATGGCCAATAATATGAGTTAGATTGATAATAATAAGAGTAATAAGTATAGTAATTGTCGTTCTATCGATCATATAAGCATAATATGGCTAATAATATGAGTTAGATTGATAATAGTAAGAGTAATAAGTATAGTAATTGTCGTTCAATCGATCATATAAGCATAATGTGGCTAATAATATGAGTTAGATTAATAATAGTAAGAGTAATACGTATAGTACTTGTCTTCCTATCGATCATATCCACATAATATGGCCAATAATATGAGTTAGATTGATAATAATTAGAGTAATAAGTATAGTAATTGCCGTTCTATCGATCATATAAGCATAATATGGCTAATAATATGAGTTAGATTGATAATGGTAAGAGTAATAAGTATAGTAATGGTCGATCTATCGATCATATCTGCATAATATGGTTAATAATATGAGTTAGATTGATAATAATAGGAGTAACAAGTATAGTAATTGTCGTTCTATCGATCATATAAGCATAATATGGCTAATAATATGAGTTAGATTGATAACAGTAAGAGTAATAAGTATAGTAATTGTCGTTCTATCGATCATATCTGCATAATATGGATATAATATGAGTTAGATTGATAATAATAAGAGTAATAAGTATAGTAATTGTCGTCCTATCGATCATATCCACATAATATGGCCAATAATATGAGTTAGATTGATAATAATAAGAGTAATAAGTATAGTAATTGTCGTCCTATCGATCATATCCACATAATATGGCCAATAATATGAGTTAGATTGATAATAATAAGAGTAGTAAGTATAGTAATTGTCGTTCTATAGATCATATAAGCATAATATGGCTAATAATATGAGTTAGATTGATAATAATAAGAGTAACAACTATAGTAATTGTCCTTCTATCGATAATATAAGCATAATATGGCTAATAATATGTGTTAGATTGATGATAGTAAGAGTAATAAGTATAGTAATTGTCGTTCAATCGATCATATAAGTATAATATGGCTAATAATATGCGTTAGATTAATAATAGTGAGAGTAATACGTATAGTAATTGTCGTCCTATCGATCATATCCACATAATATGGCCAATAATATGAGTTAGATTGATAATAATAAGAGTAATAAGTATAGTAATTGTCGTTCTATCGATCATATAAGCATAATATGGCTAATAATATGAGTTAGATTGATAATAATGAGAGTAACAAGTATAGTAATTGTCGTTCAATCGGTCATATAATCATAATATGGCTAATAATATAAGTTAGATTGATAATAATAAGAGTAATAAGTATAGTAATTGTCGTTCTATCGATCATATAAGCATAATATGGCTAATAATATGAATTAGATTGATAATAATAAGAGTAACAAGTATAGCAATTGTCGTTCTATCGATAATATAAGCATAATGTGGTTAATAATATGAGTTAGATTGATAATAATAAGTGTAATAAGTATAGTAATTGTCGTTCTATCGATCATATAAGCATAATATGGCTAATAATATGAGTTAGATTGATAATAATAAGAGTAACAAGTGTAGTAATTGTCGTTCTATCGATCATATAAGCATAATATGGCTAATAATATGAGTTAGATTGATAATAATAAGAGTAATAAGTATAGTAATTGTCGTTCTATCGATCATATAAGCATAATATGGCTAATAATATGAGTTAGATTGATAATAGTAAGAGTAATAAGTATAGTAATTGTCGTTCAATCGATCATATAAGCATAATGTGGCTAATAATATGAGTTAGATTAATAATAGTAAGAGTAATACGTATAGTACTTGTCTTCCTATCGATCATATCCACATAATATGGCCAATAATATGAGTTAGATTGATAATAATAAGAGTAATAAGTATAGTAATTGTCGTTTTATCGATCATATAAGCATAATATGGCTAATAATATGAGTTAGATTGATAATAATAAGAGTAATAATTATAGTAATTGTCGTTCTATCGATCATATAAGCATAATATGGCTAATAATATGAGTTAGATTGATTACAATGAGAGTAACAAGTATAGTAATTGTCGTTCAATCGGTCATATAATCATAATATGGCTAATAATATGAGTTAGATTGATAATAATAAGAGTAACAAGTATAGTAATTGTCGTTCTATCGATAATATAAGCATAATATGGCTAATAATATGAGTTAGATTGATAACAGTAAGAGTAATGAGTATAGTAATTGTCGTTCTATCGATCATATCTGCATAATATGGAAATAATATGAGTTAGATTGATAATAATAAGAGTAATAAGTATAGTAATTGTCGTCCTATCGATCATATCCACATAATATGGCCAATAATATGAGTTAGATTGATAATAATAAGAGTAATAAGTATAGTAATTGTCGTTCTATCGATCATATAAGCATAATATGGCTAATAATATGAGTTAGATTGATAATAGTAAGAGTAATAAGTATAGTAATTGTCGTTCAATCGATCATATAAGCATAATGTGGCTAATAATATGAGTTAGATTAATAATAGTAAGAGTAATACGTATAGTACTTGTCTTCCTATCGATCATATCCACATAATATGGCCAATAATATGAGTTAGATTGATAATAATTAGAGTAATAAGTATAGTAATTGCCGTTCTATCGATCATATAAGCATAATATGGCTAATAATATGAGTTAGATTGATAATGGTAAGAGTAATAAGTATAGTAATGGTCGTTCTATCGATCATATCTGCATAATATGGTTAATAATATGAGTTAGATTGATAATAATAGGAGTAACAAGTATAGTAATTGTCGTTCTATCGATCATATAAGCATAATATGGCTAATAATATGAGTTAGATTGATAATAATAAGAGTGACAAGTATAGTAATTGTCGTTCTATCGATAATATAAGCATAATATGGCTAATAATATGGGTTAGATTGATAACAGTAAGAGTAATAAGTATAGTAATTGTCGTTCTATCGATCATATCTGCATAATATGGATATAATATGAGTTAGATTGATAATAATAAGAGTAATAAGTATAGTAATTGTCGTCCTATCGATCATATCCACATAATATGGCCAATAATATGAGTTAGATTGATAATAATAAGAGTAATAAGTATAGTAATTGTCGTCCTATCGATCATATCCACATAATATGGCCAATAATATGAGTTTGATTGATAATAATAAGAGTAGTAAGTATAGTAATTGTCGTTCTATCGATCATATAAGCATAATATGGCTAATAATATGAGTTAGATTGATAATAATAAGAGTAACAACTATAGTAATTGTTCTTCTATCGATAATATAAGCATAATATGGCTAATAATATGTGTTAGATTGATGATAGTAAGAGTAATAAGTATAGTAATTGTCGTTCAATCGATCATATAAGTATAATATGGCTAATAATATGCGTTAGATTAATAATAGTAAGAGTAATACGTATAGTAATTGTCGTCCTATCGATCATATCCACATAATATGGCCAATAATATGAGTTAGATTGATAATAATAAGAGTAATAAGTATAGTAATTGTCGTTCTATCGATCATAAAAGCATAATATGGCTAATAATATGAGTTAGATTGATAATAATGAGAGTAACAAGTATAGTAATTGTCGTTCAATCGGTCATATAATCATAATATGGCTAATAATATAAGTTAGATTGATAATAATAAGAGTAATAAGTATAGTAATTGTCGTTCTATCGATCATATAAGCATAATATGGCTAATAATATGAATTAGATTGATAATAATAAGAGTAACAAGTATAGCAATTGTCGTTCTATCGATAATATAAGCATAATGTGGTTAATAATATGAGTTAGATTGATAATAATAAGAGTAATAAGTATAGTAATTGTCGTTCTATCGATCATATAAGCATAATATGGCTAATAATATGAGTTAGATTGATAATAATAAGAGTAACAAGTATAGTAATGGTCGATCTATCGATCATATCTGCATAATATGGTTAATAATATGAGTTAGATTGATAATAATAGGAGTAACAAGTATAGTAATTGTCGTTCTATCGATCATATAAGCATAATATGGCTAATAATATGAGTTAGATTGATAATAGTAAGAGTAATAAGTATAGTAATTGTCGTTCAATCGATCATATAAGCATGATGTGGCTAATAATATGAGTTAGATTAATAATAGTAAGAGTAATACGTATAGTACTTGTCTTCCTATCGATCATATCCACATAATATGGCCAATAATATGAGTTAGATTGATAATAATTAGAGTAATAAGTATAGTAATTGCCGTTCTATCGATCATATAAGCATAATATGGCTAATAATATGAGTTAGATTGATAATGGTAAGAGTAATAAGTATAGTAATGGTCGTTCTATCGATCATATCTGCATAATATGGTTAATAATATGAGTTAGATTGATAATAATAGGAGTAACAAGTATAGTAATTGTCGTTCTATCGATCATATAAGCATAATATGGCTAATAATATGAGTTAGATTGATAATAATAAGAGTGACAAGTATAGTAATTGTCGTTCTATCGATAATATAAGCATAATATGGCTAATAATATGGGTTAGATTGATAACAGTAAGAGTAATAAGTATAGTAATTGTCGTTCTATCGATCATATCTGCATAATATGGATATAATATGAGTTAGATTGATAATAATAAGAGTAATAAGTATAGTAATTGTCGTCCTATCGATCATATCCACATAATATGGCCAATAATATGAGTTAGATTGATAACAATAAGAGTAATAAGTATAGTAATTGTCCTTCTATCGATAATATAAGCATAATATGGCTAATAATATGTGTTAGATTGATGATAGTAAGAGTAATAAGTATAGTAATTGTCGTTCAATCGATCATATAAGTATAATATGGCTAATAATATGCGTTAGATTAATAATAGTAAGAGTAATACGTATAGTAATTGTCGTCCTATCGATCATATCCACATAATATGGCCAATAATATGAGTTAGATTGATAATAATAAGAGTAATAAGTATAGTAATTGTCGTTCTATCGATCATAAAAGCATAATATGGCTAATAATATGAGTTAGATTGATAATAATGAGAGTAACAAGTATAGTAATTGTCGTTCAATCGGTCATATAATCATAATATGGCTAATAATATAAGTTAGATTGATAATAATAAGAGTAATAAGTATAGTAATTGTCGTTCTATCGATCATATAAGCATAATATGGCTAATAATATGAATTAGATTGATAATAATAAGAGTAACAAGTATAGCAATTGTCGTTCTATCGATAATATAAGCATAATGTGGTTAATAATATGAGTTAGATTGATAATAATAAGAGTAATAAGTATAGTAATTGTCGTTCTATCGATCATATAAGCATAATATGGCTAATAATATGAGTTAGATTGATAATAATAAGAGTAACAAGTGTAGTAATTGTCGTTCTATCGATCATATAAGCATAATATGGCTAATAATATGAGTTAGATTGATAATAATAAGAGTAATAAGTATAGTAATTGTCGTTCTATTGATCATATAAGCATAATATGGCTAATAATATGAGTTAGATTGATAATAGTAAGAGTAATAAGTATAGTAATTGTCGTTCAATCGATCATATAAGCATGATGTGGCTAATAATATGAGTTAGATTAATAATAGTAAGAGTAATACGTATAGTACTTGTCTTCCTATCGATCATATCCACATAATGTGGCCAATAATATGAGTTAGATTGATAATAATAAGAGTAATAAGTATAGTAATTGTCGTTTTATCGATCATATAAGCATAATATGGCTAATAATATGAGTTAGATTGATAATAATAAGAGTAATAAGTATAGTAATTGTCGTTCTATCGATCATATAAGCATAATATGGCTAATAATATGAGTTAGATTGATAACAATGAGAGTAACAAGTATAGTAATTGTCGTTCAATCGGTCATATAATCATAATATGGCTAATAATATGAGTTAGATTGATAATAATAAGAGTAACAAGTATAGTAATTGTCGTTCTATCGATAATATAAGCATAATATGGCTAATAATATGAGTTAGATTGCTAACAGTAAGAGTAATGAGTATAGTAATTGTCGTTCTATCGATCATATCTGCATAATATGGCAAATAATATGAGTTAGATTGATAATAATAAGAGTAACAAGTATAGTAATTGTCTTTCTATCGATCATATAAGCATAATATGGCTAATAATATGAGTTAGATTGATAATAATAAGAGTAACAACTATAGTAATTGTCCTTCTTTCAATAATATAGGCATGATATGGCTAATAATATGAGTTAGATTGATAATAATAAGCGTAACAAGTTTAGTAATTGTCGTTCAATCGATCATATAAGCATAATATGGCTAATAATATGAGTTCGATTGATAATAGCAAGAGTAATAGGCATAGTGTTTGTCGATCTACCGATCATATCTGATTGATATGTTTAATAATATGAGTTAGATTGATAATAATAAGAGTAACAGCTATAGTAATTGTCCTTCTATCGATAATATAAGCATAATATGGCTAATAATATGTGTTAGATTGATAATAGTAAGAGTAATAAGTATAGTAATTGTCGTTCAATCGATCATATAAGCATAATATGGCTAATAATATGAGTTAGATTGATAATAATAAGAGTAATAACTATAGTAGTTGTCGTCCTATCGATCATATAAGCATAATATGGCTAATAATATGAGTTAGATTGATAATAGTAACAGTAACAAGTACAGTTATTGCCGTTCAATCGATCATATAAGCATAATGTGGCTAATAATATGAGTTAGATTAATAATAGTAAGAGTAATACGTATAGTGATTGTCGTCCTATCGATCATATCCACATAATATGGCCAATAATATGAGTTAGATTGATAATAATAAGAGTAATAAGTATAGTAATTGTCGTCCTATCGATCATATCCACATAATATGGCCAATAATATGAGTTAGATTGATAATAATAAGAGTAATAAGTATAGTAATTGTCGTTCTATCGATCATATAAGCATAATATGGCTAATAATATGAGTTAGATTGATAATAATAAGAGTAACAACTATAGTAATTGTCCTTCTATCGATAATATAAGCATAATATGGCTAATAATATGTGTTAGAATGATGATAGGAAGAGTAATAAGTATAGTGATTGTCGTTCAATCGATCATATAAGCATAATATAGCTAATAATATGAGTTAGATTGATAATAATAAGAGTAACAAGTATAGTAATTGTCGTTCTATCGATAATATAAGCATAATATGGCTAATAATATGAGTTAGATTGATAACAATAAGAGTAACAAGTATAGTAATTGTCTTTCTATCGATCATATAAGCATAATATGGCTAATAATATGAGTTAGATTGATAATAATAAGAGTAATAAGTATAGTAATTGTGGTTCTATCGATCATATAAGCATAATATGGCTAATAATATGAGTTAGATTGATAATAGTAAGAGTAATAAGTATAGTAATTGTCGTTCAATCGATCATATAAGCATAATGTGGCTAATAATATGAGTTAGATTAATAATAGTAAGAGTAATACGTATAGTACTTGTCTTCCTATCGATCATATCCACATAATATGGCCAATAATATGAGTTAGATTGATAATAATTAGAGTAATAAGTATAGTAATAGCCGTTCTATCGATCATATAAGCATAATATGGCTAATATTATGAGTAAGATTGATAATAATAGGAGTAACAAGTATAGTAATTGTCGTTCTATCGATAATATAAGCATAATATGGCTAATAATATAAGATAGATTGATAATAATAAGAGTAATAAGTATAGTAATTGTCGTTCTATCGATCATATAAGCATAATATGGCTAATAATATGAGTTAGATTGATAATGGTAAGAGTAATAAGTATAGTAATGGTCGTTCTATCGATCATATCTGCATAATATGGAAATAATATGAGTTACATTGATAATAATAAGAGTAATAAGTATAGTAATTGTCGTCCTATCGATCATATCCACATAATATGGCCAATAATATGAGTTAGATTGATAATAATAAGAGTAATAAGTATAGTAATAGTCGTCCTATCGATCATATCCACATAATATGGCCAATAATATGAGTTAGATTGATAATAATAAGAGTAATAAGTATAGTAATTGTCCTTCTATCGATCATATAAGCATAATATGGCTAATAATATGAGTTAGATTGATAATAATAAGAGTAATAAGTATAGTAATTGTCGTTCTATCGATCATATAAGCATAATATGGCTAATAATATGAGTTAGATTGATAACAATGAGAGTAACAAGTATAGTAATTGTCGTTCATACGGTCATATAATCATAATATGGCTAATAATATGAGTTAGATTGATAATAATAAGAGTAACAAGTATAGTAATTGTCGTTCTATCGATAATATAAGCATAATATGGCTAATAATATGAGTTAGATTGATAACGGTAAGAGTAATGAGTATAGTAATTGTCGTTCTATCTATCATATCTGCATAATATGGAAATAATATGAGTTAGATTGATAATAATAAGAGTAATAAGTATAGTAATTGTCGTCCTATCGATCATATCCACATAATATGGCCAATAATATGAATTAGATTGATAATAATAAGAGTAACAAGTATAGCAATTGTCGTTCTATCGATAATATAAGCATAATGTGGTTAATAATATGAGTTCGATTGATAATAATAAGAGTAATAAGTATAGTAATTGTCGTTCTATCGATCATATAAGCATAATATGGCTAATAATATGAGTTAGATTGATAATAATAAGAGTAACAAGTATAGTAATTGTCGTTCTATCGATAATATAAGCATAATATGGCTAATAATATGAGTTAGATTGATAACGGTAAGAGTAATGAGTATAGTAATTGTCGTTCTATCGATCATATCTGCATAATATGGAAATAATATGAGTTAGATTGATAATAATAAGAGTAATAAGTATAGTAATTGTCGTCCTATCGATCATATCCACATAATATGGCCAATAATATGAATTAGATTGATAATAATAAGAGTAACAAGTATAGCAATTGTCGTTCTATCGATAATATAAGCATAATGTGGTTAATAATATGAGTTAGATTGATAATAATAAGAGTAATAAGTATAGTAATTGTCGTTCTATCGATCATATAAGCATAATATGGCTAATAATATGAGTTAGATTGATAATAATAAGAGTAACAAGTATAGTAATTGTCGTTCTATCGATAATATAAGCATAATATGGCTAATAATATGAGTTAGATTGATAACAGTAAGAGTAATGAGTATAGTAATTGTCGTTCTATCGATCATATCTGCATAATATGGGAATAATATGAGTTAGATTGATAATAATAAGAGTAATAAGTATAGTAATTGTCGTCCTATCGATCATATCCACATAATATGGCCAATAATATGAGTTAGATTGATAATAATAAGAGTAATAAGTATAGTAATTGTCGTTCTATCGATCATATAAGCATAATATGGCTAATAATATAAGTTAGATTGATAATAGTAAGAGTAATAAGTATAGTAATTGTCGTTCTATCGATCATATAAGCATAATATGGCTAATAATATGAGTTAGATTGATAACAATGAGAGTAACAAGTATAGTAATTGTCGTTCAATCGGTCATATAATCATAATATGGCTAATAATATGAGTTAGATTGATAATAATAAGAGTAACAAGTATAGTAATTGTCGTTCTATCGATAATATAAGCATAATATGGCTAATAATATGAGTTAGATTGCTAACAGTAAGAGTAATGAGTATAGTAATTGTCGTTCTATCGATCATATCTGCATAATATGGCAAATAATATGAGTTAGATTGGTAATAATAAGAGTAACAAGTATAGTAATTGTCTTTCTATCGATCATATAAGCATAATATGGCTAATAATATGAGTTAGATTGATAATAATAAGAGTAACAACTATAGTAATTGTCCTTCTTTCAATAATATAGGCATGATATGGCTAATAATATGAGTTAGATTGATAATAATAAGCGTAACAAGTATAGTAATTGTCGTTCAATCGATCATATAAGCATAATATGGCTAATAATATGAGTTCGATTGATAATAGCAAGAGTAATAGGCATAGTGTTTGTCGATCTACCGATCATATCTGATTAATATGTTTAATAATATGAGTTAGATTGATAATAATAAGAGTAACAGCTATAGTAATTGTCCTTCTATCGATAATATAAGCATAATATGGCTAATAATATGTGTTAGATTGATAATAGTAAGAGTAATAAGTATAGTAATTGTCGTTCAATCGATCATATAAGCATAATATGGCTAATAATATGAGTTAGATTGATAATAGTAAGAGTAATAACTATAGTAGTTGTCGTCCTATCGATCATATAAGCATAATATGGCTAATAATATGAGTTAGATTGATAATAGTAACAGTAACAAGTACAGTTATTGCCGTTCAATCGATCATATAAGCATAATGTGGCTAATAATATGAGTTAGATTGATAATGGTAAGAGTAATAAGTATAGTAATGGTCGTTCTATCGATCATATCTGCATAATATGGAAATAATATGAGTTACATTGATAATAATAAGAGTAATAAGTATAGTAATTGTCGTCCTATCGATCATATCCACATAATATGGCCAATAATATGAGTTAGATTGATAATAATAAGAGTAATAAGTATAGTAATTGTCGTCCTATCGATCATATCCACATAATATGGCCAATAATATGAGTTAGATTGATAATAATAAGAGTAATAAGTATAGTAATTGTCGTTCTATCGTTCATATAAGCATAATATGGCTAATAATATGAGTTAGATTAAAAATAATAAGAGTAATAAGTATAGTAATTGTCGTTCTATCGATCATATAAGCATAATATGGCTAATAATATGAGTTAGATTGATAATAATAAGAGTAATAAGTATAGTAATTGTCGTTCAATCGATCATATAAGCATAATGTGGCTAATAATATGAGTTAGATTAATAATAGTAAGAGTAATACGTATAGTACTTGTCTTCCTATCGATCATATCCACATAATATGGCCAATAATATGAGTTAGATTGATAATAATTAGAGTAATAAGTATAGTAATAGCCGTTCTATCGATCATATAAGCATAATATGGCTAATATTATGAGTAAGATTGATAATAATAAGAGTAACAAGTATAGTAATTGTCGTTCTATCGATAATATAAGCATAATATGGCTAAGAATATAAGATAGATTGATAATAATAAGAGTAATAAGTATAGTAATTGTCGTTCTATCGATCATATAAGCATAATATGGCTAATAATATGAGTTAGATTGATAATGGTAAGAGTAATAAGTATAGTAATGGTCGTTCTATCGATCATATCTGCATAATATGGAAATAATATGAGTTACATTGATAATAATAAGAGTAATAAGTATAGTAATTGTCGTCCTATCGATCATATCCACATAATATGACCAATAATATGAATTAGATTGATAATAATAAGAGTAACAAGTATAGCAATTGTCGTTCTATCGATAATATAAGCATAATGTGGTTAATAATATGAGTTAGATTGATAATAATAAGAGTAATAAGTATAGTAATTGTCGTTCTATCGATCATATAAGCATAATATGGCTAATAATATGAGTTAGATTGATAATAATAAGAGTAACAAGTATAGTAATTGTCGTTCTATCGATAATATAAGCATAATATGGCTAATAATATGAGTTAGATTGATAATGGTAAGAGTAATGAGTATAGTAATTGTCGTTCTATCGATCATATCTGCATAATATGGAAATAATATGAGTTAGATTGATAATAATAAGAGTAATAAGTATAGTAATTGTCGTCCTATCGATCATATCCACATAATATGGCCAATAATATGAATTAGATTGATAATAATAAGAGTAACAAGTATAGCAATTGTCGTTCTATCGATAATATAAGCATAATGTGGTTAATAATATGAGTTAGATTGATAATAATAAGAGTAATAAGTATAGTAATTGTCGTTCTATCGATCATATAAGCATAATATGGCTAATAATATGAGTTAGATTGATAATAATAAGAGTAACAAGTATAGCAATTGTCGTTCTATCGATAATATAAGCATAATATGGCTAATAATATGAGTTAGATTGATAACAGTAAGAGTAATGAGTATAGTAATTGTCGTTCTATCGATCATATCTGCATAATATGGAAATAATATGAGTTAGATTGATAATAATAAGAGTAATAAGTATAGTAATTGTCGTCCTATCGATCATATCCACATAATATGGCCAATAATATGAGTTAGATTGATAATAATAAGAGTAATAAGTATAGTAATTGTCGTTCTATCGATCATATAAGCATAATATGGCTAATAATATAAGTTAGATTGATAATAGTAAGAGTAATAAGTATAGTAATTGTCGTTCTATCGATCATATAAGCATAATATGGCTAATAATATGAGTTAGATTGATAACAATGAGAGTAACAAGTATAGTAATTGTCGTTCAATCGGTCATATAATCATAATATGGCTAATAATATGAGTTAGATTGATAATAATAAGAGTAACAAGTATAGTAATTGTCGTTCTATCGATAATATAAGCATAATATGGCTAATAATATGAGTTAGATTGCTAACAGTAAGAGTAATGAGTATAGTAATTGTCGTTCTATCGATCATATCTGCATAATATGGCAAATAATATGAGTTAGATTGATAATAATAAGAGTAACAAGTATAGTAATTGTCTTTCTATCGATCATATAAGCATAATATGGCTAATAATATGAGTTAGATTGATAATAATAAGAGTAACAACTATAGTAATTGTCCTTCTTTCAATAATATAGGCATGATATGGCTAATAATATGAGTTAGATTGATAATAATAAGCGTAACAAGTATAGTAATTGTCGTTCAATCGATCATATAAGCATAATATGGCTAATAATATGAGTTCGATTGATAATAGCAAGAGTAATAGGCATAGTGTTTGTCGATCTACCGATCATATCTGATTAATATGTTTAATAATATGAGTTAGATTGATAATAATAAGAGTAACAGCTATAGTAATTGTCCTTCTATCGATAATATAAGCATAATATGGCTAATAATATGTGTTAGATTGATAATAGTAAGAGTAATAAGTATAGTAATTGTCGTTCAATCGATCATATAAGCATAATATGGCTAATAATATGAGTTAGATTGATAATAGTAAGAGTAATAACTATAGTAGTTGTCGTCCTATCGATCATATAAGCATAATATGGCTAATAATATGAGTTAGATTGATAATAGTAACAGTAACAAGTACAGTTATTGCCGTTCAATCGATCATATAAGCATAATGTGGCTAATAATATGAGTTAGATTGATAATGGTAAGAGTAATAAGTATAGTAATGGTCGTTCTATCGATCATATCTGCATAATATGGAAATAATATGAGTTACATTGATAATAATAAGAGTAATAAGTATAGTAATTGTCGTCCTATCGATCATATCCACATAATATGGCCAATAATATGAGTTAGATTGATAATAATAAGAGTAATAAGTATAGTAATTGTCGTCCTATCGATCATATCCACATAATATGGCCAATAATATGAGTTAGATTGATAATAATAAGAGTAATAAGTATAGTAATTGTCGTTCTATCGATCATATAAGCATAATATGGCTAATAATATGAGTTAGATTGATAATAATAAGAGTAACAACTATAGTAATTGTCCTTCTATCGATAATATAAGCATAATATGGCTAATAATATGTGTTAGAATGATGATAGGAAGAGTAATAAGTATAGTTATTGTCGTTCAATCGATCATATAAGCATAATATGGCTAATAATATGAGTTAGATTAATAATAGTAAGAGTAATACGTATAGTAATTGTCGTCCTATCGTTCATATCCACATAATATGGCCAATAATATGAGTTAGATTGATAATAATAAGAGTAATAAGTATAGTAATTGTCGTTCTATCGTTCATATAAGCATAATATGGCTAATAATATGAGTTAGATTAAAAATAATAAGAGTAATAAGTATAGTAATTGTCGTTCTATCGATAATATAAGCATAATATGGCTAATAATATGAGTTAGATTGATAATAATAAGAGTAATAAGTATAGTAATTGTTGTTCTATCGATCATATAAGCATAATATGGCAAATAATATGAGTTAGATTGATAACAATAAGAGTAACAAGTATAGTAATTGTCTTTCTATCGATCATATAAGCATAATATGGCTAATAATATGAGTTAGATTGATAATAGTAAGAGTAATAAGTATAGTAATTGTCGTTCAATCGATCATATAAGCATAATGTGGCTAATAATATGAGTTAGATTAATAATAGTAAGAGTAATACGTATAGTACTTGTCTTCCTATCGATCATATCCACATAATATGGCCAATAATATGAGTTAGATTGATAATAATTAGAGTAATAAGTATAGTAATAGCCGTTCTATCGATCATATAAGCATAATATGGCTAATATTATGAGTAAGATTGATAATAATAAGAGTAACAAGTATAGTAATTGTCGTTCTATCGATAATATAAGCATAATATGGCTAAGAATATAAGATAGATTGATAATAATAAGAGTAATAAGTATAGTAATTGTCGTTCTATCGATCATATAAGCATAATATGGCTAATAATATGAGTTAGATTGATAATGGTAAGAGTAATAAGTATAGTAATGGTCGTTCTATCGATCATATCTGCATAATATGGAAATAATATGAGTTACATTGATAATAATAAGAGTAATAAGTATAGTAATTGTCGTCCTATCGATCATATCCACATAATATGGCCAATAATATGAGTTAGATTGATAATAATAAGAGTAATAAGTATAGTAATTGTCGTCCTATCGATCATATCCACATAATATGGCCAATAATATGAGTTAGATTGATAATAATAAGAGTAATAAGTATAGTAATTGTCGTTCTATCGATCATATAAGCATAATATGGCTAATAATATGAGTTAGATTGATAATAATAAGAGTAATAAGTATAGTAATTGTCGTTCTATCGATCATATAAGCATAATATGGCTAATAATATGAGTTAGATTGATAACAATGAGAGTAACAAGTATAGTAATTGTCGTTCAATCGGTCATATAATCATAATATGGCTAATAATATGAGTTAGATTGATAATAATAAGAGTAACAAGTATAGTAATTGTCGTTCTATCGATAATATAAGCATAATATGGCTAATAATATGAGTTAGATTGATAACGGTAAGAGTAATGAGTATAGTAATTGTCGTTCTATCGATCATATCTGCATAATATGGAAATAATATGAGTTAGATTGATAATAATAAGAGTAATAAGTATAGTAATTATCGTCCTATCGATCATATCCACATAATATGGCCAATAATATGAGTTAGATTGATAATAATAAGAGTAATAAGTATAGTAATTGTCGTTCTATCGATCATATAAGCATAAAATGGCTAATAATATAAGTTAGATTGATAATAGTAAGAGTAATAAGTATAGTAATTTTCGTTCTATCGATCATATAAGCATAATATGGCTAATAATATAAGATAGATTGATAATAATAAGAGTAATAAGTATAGTAATTGTCGTTCTATCGATCATATAAGCATAATATGGCTAATATTATGAGTAAGATTGATAATAATAAGAGTAACAAGTATAGTAATTGTCGTTCTATCGATAATATAAGCATAATATGGCTAATAATATAAGATAGATTGATAATAATAAGAGTAATAAGTATAGTAATTGTCGTTCTATCGATCATATAAGCATAATATGGCTAATAATATGAGTTAGATTGATAATGGTAAGAGTAATAAGTATAGTAATGGTCGTTCTATCGATCATATCTGCATAATATGGAAATAATATGAGTTACATTGATAATAATAAGAGTAATAAGTATAGTAATTGTCGTCCTATCGATCATATCCACATAATATGGCCAATAATATGAGTTAGATTGATAATAATAAGAGTAATAAGTATAGTAATAGTCGTCCTATCGATCATATCCACATAATATGGCCAATAATATGAGTTAGATTGATAATAATAAGAGTAATAAGTATAGTAATTGTCGTTCTATCGATCATATAAGCATAATATGGCTAATAATATGAGTTAGATTGATAATAATAAGAGTAATAAGTATAGTAATTGTCGTTCTATCGATCATATAAGCATAATATGGCTAATAATATGAGTTAGATTGATAACAATGAGAGTAACAAGTATAGTAATTGTCGTTCATACGGTCATATAATCATAATATGGCTAATAATATGAGTTAGATTGATAATAATAAGAGTAACAAGTATAGTAATTGTCGTTCTATCGATAATATAAGCATAATATGGCTAATAATATGAGTTAGATTGATAACGGTAAGAGTAATGAGTATAGTAATTGTCGTTCTATCTATCATATCTGCATAATATGGAAATAATATGAGTTAGATTGATAATAATAAGAGTAATAAGTATAGTAATTGTCGTCCTATCGATCATATCCACATAATATGGCCAATAATATGAATTAGATTGATAATAATAAGAGTAACAAGTATAGCAATTGTCGTTCTATCGATAATATAAGCATAATGTGGTTAATAATATGAGTTCGATTGATAATAATAAGAGTAATAAGTATAGTAATTGTCGTTCTATCGATCATATAAGCATAATATGGCTAATAATATGAGTTAGATTGATAATAATAAGAGTAACAAGTATAGTAATTGTCGTTCTATCGATAATATAAGCATAATATGGCTAATAATATGAGTTAGATTGATAACGGTAAGAGTAATGAGTATAGTAATTGTCGTTCTATCGATCATATCTGCATAATATGGAAATAATATGAGTTAGATTGATAATAATAAGAGTAATAAGTATAGTAATTGTCGTCCTATCGATCCTATCCACATAATATGGCCAATAATATGAATTAGATTGATAATAATAAGAGTAACAAGTATAGCAATTGTCGTTCTATCGATAATATAAGCATAATGTGGTTAATAATATGAGTTAGATTGATAATAATAAGAGTAATAAGTATAGTAATTGTCGTTCTATCGATCATATAAGCATAATATGGCTAATAATATGAGTTAGATTGATAATAATAAGAGTAACAAGTATAGTAATTGTCGTTCTATCGATAATATAAGCATAATATGGCTAATAATATGAGTTAGATTGATAACAGTAAGAGTAATGAGTATAGTAATTGTCGTTCTATCGATCATATCTGCATAATATGGAAATAATATGAGTTAGATTGATAATAATAAGAGTAATAAGTATAGTAATTGTCGTCCTATCGATCATATCCACATAATATGGCCAATAATATGAGTTAGATTGATAATAATAAGAGTAATAAGTATAGTAATTGTCGTTCTATCGATCATATAAGCATAATATGGCTAATAATATAAGTTAGATTGATAATAGTAAGAGTAATAAGTATAGTAATTGTCGTTCTATCGATCATATAAGCATAATATGGCTAATAATATGAGTTAGATTGATAACAATGAGAGTAACAAGTATAGTAATTGTCGTTCAATCGGTCATATAATCATAATATGGCTAATAATATGAGTTAGATTGATAATAATAAGAGTAACAAGTATAGTAATTGTCGTTCTATCGATAATATAAGCATAATATGGCTAATAATATGAGTTAGATTGCTAACAGTAAGAGTAATGAGTATAGTAATTGTCGTTCTATCGATCATATCTGCATAATATGGCAAATAATATGAGTTAGATTGGTAATAATAAGAGTAACAAGTATAGTAATTGTCTTTCTATCGATCATATAAGCATAATATGGCTAATAATATGAGTTAGATTGATAATAATAAGAGTAACAACTATAGTAATTGTACTTCTTTCAATAATATAGGCATGATATGGCTAATAATATGAGTTAGATTGATAATAATAAGCGTAACAAGTATAGTAATTGTCGTTCAATCGATCATATAAGCATAATATGGCTAATAATATGAGTTCGATTGATAATAGCAAGAGTAATAGGCATAGTGTTTGTCGATCTACCGATCATATCTGATTAATATGTTTAATAATATGAGTTAGATTGATAATAATAAGAGTAACAGCTATAGTAATTGTCCTTCTATCGATAATATAAGCATAATATGGCTAATAATATGTGTTAGATTGATAATAGTAAGAGTAATAAGTATAGTTATTGTCGTTCAATCGATCATATAAGCATAATATGGCTAATAATATGAGTTAGATTAATAATAGTAAGAGTAATACGTATAGTAATTGTCGTCCTATCGTTCATATCCACATAATATGGCCAATAATATGAGTTAGATTGATAATAATAAGAGTAATAAGTATAGTAATTGTCGTTCTATCGTTCATATAAGCATAATATGGCTAATAATATGAGTTAGATTAAAAATAATAAGAGTAATAAGTATAGTAATTGTCGTTCTATCGATCATATAAGCATAATATGGCTAATAATATGAGTTAGATTGATAATAATAAGAGTAATAAGTATAGTAATTGTCGTTCTATCGATCATATAAGCATAATATGGCAAATAATATGAGTTAGATTGATAACAGTAAGAGTAACAAGTATAGTAATTGTCTTTCTATCGATCATATAAGCATAATATGGCTAATAATATGAGTTAGATTGATAATAGTAAGAGTAATAAGTATAGTAATTGTCGTTCAATCGATCATATAAGCATAATGTGGCTAATAATATGAGTTAGATTAATAATAGTAAGAGTAATACGTATAGTACTTGTCTTCCTATCGATCATATCCACATAATATGGCCAATAATATGAGTTAGATTGATAATAATTAGAGTAATAAGTATAGTAATAGCCGTTCTATCGATCATATAAGCATAATATGGCTAATATTATGAGTAAGATTGATAATAATAAGAGTAACAAGTATAGTAATTGTCGTTCTATCGATAATATAAGCATAATATGGCTAAGAATATAAGATAGATTGATAATAATAAGAGTAATAAGTATAGTAATTGTCGTTCTATCGATCATATAAGCATAATATGGCTAATAATATGAGTTAGATTGATAATGGTAAGAGTAATAAGTATAGTAATGGTCGTTCTATCGATCATATCTGCATAATATGGAAATAATATGAGTTACATTGATAATAATAAGAGTAATAAGTATAGTAATTGTCGTCCTATCGATCATATCCACATAATATGACCAATAATATGAATTAGATTGATAATAATAAGAGTAACAAGTATAGCAATTGTCGTTCTATCGATAATATAAGCATAATGTGGTTAATAATATGAGTTAGATTGATAATAGTAAGAGTAATAAGTATAGTAATTGTCGTTCTATCGATCATATAAGCATAATATGGCTAATAATATGAGTTAGATTGATAACAATGAGAGTAACAAGTATAGTAATTGTCGTTCAATCGGTCATATAATCATAATATGGCTAATAATATGAGTTAGATTGATAATAATAAGAGTAACAAGTATAGTAATTGTCGTTCTATCGATAATATAAGCATAATATGGCTAATAATATGAGTTAGATTGCTAACAGTAAGAGTAATGAGTATAGTAATTGTCGTTCTATCGATCATATCTGCATAATATGGCAAATAATATGAGTTAGATTGGTAATAATAAGAGTAACAAGTATAGTAATTGTCTTTCTATCGATCATATAAGCATAATATGGCTAATAATATGAGTTAGATTGATAATAATAAGAGTAACAACTATAGTAATTGTCCTTCTTTCAATAATATAGGCATGATATGGCTAATAATATGAGTTAGATTGATAATAATAAGCGTAACAAGTATAGTAATTGTCGTTCAATCGATCATATAAGCATAATATGGCTAATAATATGAGTTCGATTGATAATAGCAAGAGTAATAGGCATAGTGTTTGTCGATCTACCGATCATATCTGATTAATATGTTTAATAATATGAGTTAGATTGATAATAATAAGAGTAACAGCTATAGTAATTGTCCTTCTATCGATAATATAAGCATAATATGGCTAATAATATGTGTTAGATTGATAATAGTAAGAGTAATAAGTATAGTAATTGTCGTTCAATCGATCATATAAGCATAATATGGCTAATAATATGAGTTAGATTGATAATAGTAAGAGTAATAACTATAGTAGTTGTCGTCCTATCGATCATATAAGCATAATATGGCTAATAATATGAGTTAGATTGATAATAGTAACAGTAACAAGTACAGTTATTGCCGTTCAATCGATCATATAAGCATAATGTGGCTAATAATATGAGTTAGATTGATAATGGTAAGAGTAATAAGTATAGTAATGGTCGTTCTATCGATCATATCTGCATAATATGGAAATAATATGAGTTACATTGATAATAATAAGAGTAATAAGTATAGTAATTGTCGTCCTATCGATCATATCCACATAATATGGCCAATAATATGAGTTAGATTGATAATAATAAGAGTAATAAGTATAGTAATTGTCGTCCTATCGATCATATCCACATAATATGGCCAATAATATGAGTTAGATTGATAATAATAAGAGTAATAAGTATAGTAATTGTCGTTCTATCGATCATATAAGCATAATATGGCTAATAATATGAGTTAGATTGATAATAATAAGAGTAACAACTATAGTAATTGTCCTTCTATCGATAATATAAGCATAATATGGCTAATAATATGTGTTAGAATGATGATAGGAAGAGTAATAAGTATAGTTATTGTCGTTCAATCGATCATATAAGCATAATATGGCTAATAATATGAGTTAGATTAATAATAGTAAGAGTAATACGTATAGTAATTGTCGTCCTATCGTTCATATCCACATAATATGGCCAATAATATGAGTTAGATTGATAATAATAAGAGTAATAAGTATAGTAATTGTCGTTCTATCGTTCATATAAGCATAATATGGCTAATAATATGAGTTAGATTAAAAATAATAAGAGTAATAAGTATAGTAATTGTCGTTCTATCGATCATATAAGCATAATATGGCTAATAATATGAGTTAGATTGATAATAATAAGAGTAATAAGTATAGTAATTGTCGTTCTATCGATCATATAAGCATAATATGGCAAATAATATGAGTTAGATTGATAACAGTAAGAGTAACAAGTATAGTAATTGTCTTTCTATCGATCATATAAGCATAATATGGCTAATAATATGAGTTAGATTGATAATAGTAAGAGTAATAAGTATAGTAATTGTCGTTCAATCGATCATATAAGCATAATGTGGCTAATAATATGAGTTAGATTAATAATAGTAAGAGTAATACGTATAGTACTTGTCTTCCTATCGATCATATCCACATAATATGGCCAATAATATGAGTTAGATTGATAATAATTAGAGTAATAAGTATAGTAATAGCCGTTCTATCGATCATATAAGCATAATATGGCTAATATTATGAGTAAGATTGATAATAATAAGAGTAACAAGTATAGTAATTGTCGTTCTATCGATAATATAAGCATAATATGGCTAAGAATATAAGATAGATTGATAATAATAAGAGTAATAAGTATAGTAATTGTCGTTCTATCGATCATATAAGCATAATATGGCTAATAATATGAGTTAGATTGATAATGGTAAGAGTAATAAGTATAGTAATGGTCGTTCTATCGATCATATCTGCATAATATGGAAATAATATGAGTTACATTGATAATAATAAGAGTAATAAGTATAGTAATTGTCGTCCTATCGATCATATCCACATAATATGACCAATAATATGAATTAGATTGATAATAATAAGAGTAACAAGTATAGCAATTGTCGTTCTATCGATAATATAAGCATAATGTGGTTAATAATATGAGTTAGATTGATAATAATAAGAGTAATAAGTATAGTAATTGTCGTTCTATCGATCATATAAGCATAATATGGCTAATAATATGAGTTAGATTGATAATAATAAGAGTAACAAGTATAGTAATTGTCGTTCTATCGATAATATAAGCATAATATGGCTAATAATATGAGTTAGATTGATAACGGTAAGAGTAATGAGTATAGTAATTGTCGTTCTATCGATCATATCTGCATAATATGGAAATAATATGAGTTAGATTGATAATAATAAGAGTAATAAGTATAGTAATTGTCGTCCTATCGATCATATCCACATAATATGGCCAATAATATGAATTAGATTGATAATAATAAGAGTAACAAGTATAGCAATTGTCGTTCTATCGATAATATAAGCATAATGTGGTTAATAATATGAGTTAGATTGATAATAATAAGAGTAATAAGTATAGTAATTGTCGTTCTATCGATCATATAAGCATAATATGGCTAATAATATGAGTTAGATTGATAATAATAAGAGTAACAAGTATAGCAATTGTCGTTCTATCGATAATATAAGCATAATATGGCTAATAATATGAGTTAGATTGATAACAGTAAGAGTAATGAGTATAGTAATTGTCGTTCTATCGATCATATCTGCATAATATGGAAATAATATGAGTTAGATTGATAATAATAAGAGTAATAAGTATAGTAATTGTCGTCCTATCGATCATATCCACATAATATGGCCAATAATATGAGTTAGATTGATAATAATAAGAGTAATAAGTATAGTAATTGTCGTTCTATCGATCATATAAGCATAATATGGCTAATAATATAAGTTAGATTGATAATAGTAAGAGTAATAAGTATAGTAATTGTCGTTCTATCGATCATATAAGCATAATATGGCTAATAATATGAGTTAGATTGATAACAATGAGAGTAACAAGTATAGTAATTGTCGTTCAATCGGTCATATAATCATAATATGGCTAATAATATGAGTTAGATTGATAATAATAAGAGTAACAAGTATAGTAATTGTCGTTCTATCGATAATATAAGCATAATATGGCTAATAATATGAGTTAGATTGCTAACAGTAAGAGTAATGAGTATAGTAATTGTCGTTCTATCGATCATATCTGCATAATATGGCAAATAATATGAATTAGATTGATAATAGTAAGAGTAATAAGTATAGTAATTGTCGTTCTATCGATCATATAAGCATAATATGGCTAATAATATGAGTTAGATTGATAATAATAAGAGTAACAAGTATAGTAATTGTCGTTCTATCGATAATATAAGCATAATATGGCTAATAATATGAGTTAGATTGATAATAATAAGAGTAACAAGTATAGTAATTGTCTTTCTATCGATCATATAAGCATAATATGGCTAATAATATGAGTTAGATTGATAATAATAAGAGTAACAACTATAGTAATTGTCCTTCTTTCAATAATATAGGCATGATATGGCTAATAATATGAGTTAGATTGATAATAATAAGCGTAACAAGTATAGTAATTGTCGTTCAATCGATCATATAAGCATAATATGGCTAATAATATGAGTTCGATTGATAATAGCAAGAGTAATAGGCATAGTGTTTGTCGATCTACCGATCATATCTGATTAATATGTTTAATAATATGAGTTAGATTGATAATAATAAGAGTAACAGCTATAGTAATTGTCCTTCTATCGATAATATAAGCATAATATGGCTAATAATATGTGTTAGATTGATAATAGTAAGAGTAATAAGTATAGTAATTGTCGTTCAATCGATCATATAAGCATAATATGGCTAATAATATGAGTTAGATTGATAACAATAAGAGTAACAAGTATAGTAATTGTCTTTCTATCGATCATATAAGCATAATATGGCTAATAATATGAGTTAGATTGATAATAGTAAGAGTAATAAGTATAGTAATTGTCGTTCAATCGATCATATAAGCATAACGTGGCTAATAATATGAGTTAGATTAATAATAGTAAGAGTAATACGTATAGTACTTGTCTTCCTATCGATCATATCCACATAATATGGCCAATAATATGAGTTAGATTGATAATAATTAGAGTAATAAGTATAGTAATAGCCGTTCTATCGATCATATAAGCATAATATGGCTAATATTATGAGTAAGATTGATAATAATAAGAGTAACAAGTATAGTAATTGTCTTTCTATCGATCATATAAGCATAATATGGCTAATAATATGAGTTAGATTGATAATAATAAGAGTAACAACTATAGTAATTGTCGTTCTATCGATCATATAAGCATAATATGGCTAATAATATGAGTTAGATTGATAATGGTAAGAGTAATAAGTATAGTAATGGTCGTTCTATCGATCATATCTGCATAATATGGAAATAATATGAGTTACATTGATAATAAAAAGAGTAATAAGTATAGTAATTGTCGTCCTATCGATCATATCCACATAATATGGCCAATAATATGAGTTAGATTGATAATAATAAGAGTAATAAGTATAGTAATTGTCGTCCTATCGATCATATCCTCATAATATGGCCAATAATATGAGTTAGATTGATAATAATAAGAGTAATAAGTATAGTAATTGTCGTTCTATCGATCATATAAGCATAATATGGCTAATAATATGAGTTAGATTGCTAACAGTAAGAGTAATGAGTATAGTAATTGTCGTTCTATCGATCATATCTGCATAATATGGCAAATAATATGAGTTAGATTGATAATAATAAGAGTAACAAGTATAGTAATTGTCTTTCTATCGATCATATAAGCATAATATGGCTAATAATATGAGTTAGATTGATAATAATAAGAGTAACAACTATAGTAATTGTCCTTCTTTCAATAATATAGGCATGATATGGCTAATAATATGAGTTAGATTGATAATAATAAGCGTAACAAGTATAGTAATTGTCGTTCAATCGATCATATAAGCATAATATGGCTAATAATATGAGTTCGATTGATAATAGCAAGAGTAATAGGCATAGTGTTTGTCGATCTACCGATCATATCTGATTAATATGTTTAATAATATGAGTTAGATTGATAATAATAAGAGTAACAGCTATAGTAATTGTCCTTCTATCGATAATATAAGCATAATATGGCTAATAATATGTGTTAGATTGATAATAGTAAGAGTAATAAGTATAGTAATTGTCGTTCAATCGATCATATAAGCATAATATGGCTAATAATATGAGTTAGATTGATAATAGTAAGAGTAATAACTATAGTAGTTGTCGTCCTATCGATCATATAAGCATAATATGGCTAATAATATGAGTTAGATTGATAATAGTAACAGTAACAAGTACAGTTATTGCCGTTCAATCGATCATATAAGCATAATGTGGCTAATAATATGAGTTAGATTGATAATGGTAAGAGTAATAAGTATAGTAATGGTCGTTCTATCGATCATATCTGCATAATATGGAAATAATATGAGTTACATTGATAATAATAAGAGTAATAAGTATAGTAATTGTCGTCCTATCGATCATATCCACATAATATGGCCAATAATATGAGTTAGATTGATAATAATAAGAGTAAGAAGTATAGTCATTGTCCTTCTATCGATCATATACGCATAATATGGCTAATAATATGAGTTAGAATGATAATGGTAAGAGTAATAAGTATAGTAATTGTCGTCCTATCGATCATATCCACATAATATGGCCAATAATATGAGTTAGATTGATAATAATAAGAGTAATAAGTATAGTAATTGTCGTTCTATCGATCATATAAGCATAATATGGCTAATAATATGAGTTAGATTGATAATAATAAGAGTAACAACTATAGTAATTGTCCTTCTATCGATAATATAAGCATAATATGGCTAATAATATGTGTTAGAATGATGATAGGAAGAGTAATAAGTATAGTTATTGTCGTTCAGTCGATCATATAAGCATAATATGGCTAATAATATGAGTTAGATTAATAATAGTAAGAGTAATACGTATAGTAATTGTCGTCCTATCGTTCATATCC
>NW_027474289.1:0-59216 GCF_050947335.1 Megachile rotundata | reverse complement strand
CATAAGCATAATATGGCTAATAATATGAGTTAGATTGATAGCAATAAGAGTAGTAAGTATTGTAATTGTCGTTCTAACGATCATATAAGCATAATATGGCTAATAATATGAGTTGGATTGATAATAATAAGAGTAACAAGTATAATAATGTCGTTCTATCCATCCTATAAGCATAATATGGCTAATAATATGAGTTAGGTTGATAATAATAAGAGTAATAAGTATAGTAATTGTCGTTCTATCGATCATATCTGCATAATATGGTTAATAATATGAGTTAGATTGATAATAGTGAATGTAATAAGTATAGTAATTGTCGTTCTGTCGATCATATATGCATAATATGCCTAATAATATGAGTTATATTGATAATAATAAGAGTAACAAGTATAGTAATGTCGTTCTATCCATCCTATAAGCATATATGGCTAATAATATGAGTTATGTTGATAATAATAAGAGTAATAAGTATAGTAATTGTCGTTCTGTCGATCATATAAGCATAATATGGCTAATAATAAGAGTTAGATTGATAACAATAAGAGCAATAGGTATAGTAATTGTCGTCCTATCGATCATATCTGCATAATATGGTTAATAATATGAGTTAGATTGATAATAATGAATGTAATAAGTATAGTAATTGTCGTTCTGTCGATCATATATGCATAATATGCCTAATAATATGAGTTATATTGATAATAATAAGAGTAGTAAGTATAGTAATTGTCGTTCTATCGATCATATCTGCATAATATGGTTAATAATATGAGTTAGATTGATAATAATAAGAGTAATAATTATAGTAATTGTCGTTCTATCGATCCTATAAGCATAATATGGCTAATAATATGAGTTGGATTGATAATAATAAGAGTAATAAGTATAGTAATTGTCGTTCTATCGATCATATCTGCATAATATGGTTAATAATATGAGTTAGATTGATAATAGTGAATGTAATAAGTATTGTAATTGTCGTTCTGTCGATTATATAAGCATAATATGGCTAATAATATGAGTTGGATTGATAATAACAAGAGTAATAAGTATAGTAATTGTCGTTCTATTGATCGTATCTGAATAATATGGTTAATAATATGAGTTAGATTAATAATAATGAGTGTAATAAGTATATAATTGTCGTTCTATCGATCATATAAGCATAATATGGCTAATAATATGAGTTAGATTGATAATAGTGAGTGTAATAAGTATAGTAATTGTCGTTCTGTCGATCATATAAGCATAATATGGCTAATAATATGAGTTGGATTGATAATAACAAGAGTAATAAGTATAGTAATTGTCGTTCTATCGATCGTATCTGAATAATATGGTTAATAATATGAGTTGGATTGATAATAATGAGTGTAATAAGTATATAATTGTCGTTCTATCGATCATATCTGCATAATATGGTTAATAATATGAGTTAGATTGATAATAGTGAATGTAATAAGTATAGTAATTGTCGTTCTGTCGATCATATATGCATAATATGCCTAATAATATGAGTTATATTGATAATAATAAGAGTAGTAAGTATAGTAATTGTCGTTCTATCGATCACATAAGCATAATATGGCTAATAATATGAGTTAGATTGATAGCAATAAGAGTAATAAGTATAGTAATTGACGTTCTATCGATCATATCTGCATAATATGGTTAATAATATGAGTTAGATTGATAATAGTGAATGTAATAAGTATAGTAATTGTCGGTGTGTCGATCATATAAGCATAATATGGCTAATAATATGAGTTAGATTGATAGTAATAAGAGTAATAAGTATAGTAATTGTCGTTCTGTCGATCATATAAGCATAATATGGCTAATAATAAGAGTTAGATTGATAATAATAAGAGTAATAAGTATAGTAATTGTCGTTCTATCGATCGTATCTGAATAATATGGTTAATAATATGAGTTAGATTAATAATAATGAGTGTAATAAGTATATAATTGTCGTTCTATCGATCATATCTGCATAATATGGTTAATAATATGAGTTAGATTGATAATAGTGAATGTAATAAGTATAGTAATTGTCGTTCTGTCGATCATATATGCATAATATGCCTAATAATATGAGTTATATTGATAATAATAAGAGTAACAAGTATAGTAATGTCGTTCTATCCATCCTATAAGCATATATGGCTAATAATATGAGTTATGTTGATAATAATAAGAGTAATAAGTATAGTAATTGTCGTTCTGTCGATCATATAAGCATAATATGGCTAATAATAAGAGTTAGATTGATAACAATAAGAGCAATAGGTATAGTAATTGTCGTCCTATCGATCATATCTGCATAATATGGTTAATAATATGAGTTAGATTGATAATAATGAATGTAATAAGTATAGTAATTGTCGTTCTGTCGATCATATATGCATAATATGCCTAATAATATGAGTTATATTGATAATAATAAGAGTAGTAAGTATAGTAATTGTCGTTCTATCGATCACATAAGCATAATATGGCTAATAATATTAGTTAGATTGATAATAATAAGAGTAATAAGTATTGTAATTGTCGTTCTAACGATCATATAAGCATAATATGGCTAATAATATGAGTTGGATTGATAATAATAAGAGTAACAAGTATAGTAATATCGTTCTATCCATCCTATAAGCATAATATGGCTAATAATATGAGTTAGGTTGATAATAATAAGAGTAATAAGTATAGTAATTGTCGTTCTATCGATCATATCTGCATAATATGGTTAATAATATGAGTTAGATTGATAATAGTGTATGTAATAAGTATAGTAATTGTCGTTCTGTCGATCATATAAGCATAATATGGCTAATAATATGAGTTAGATTGATAATAATAAGAGTAATAAGAAGAGTAATTGTCGTTCTATCGATCACATAAGAATAATATGGCTAATAATATGAGTTAGATTGATAATAGTAAGAGTAATAAGTATTGTAATTGTCGTCCTATCGATCATATCGGCATAATATGGTTAATAATATGAGTTAGATTGATAATAATGAATGTAATAAGTATAGTAATTGTCGTTCTGTCGATCATATATGCATAATATGCCTAATAATATGAGTTATATTGATAATAATAAGAGTAGTAAGTATAGTAATTGTCGTTCTATCGATCACATAAGCATAATATGGCTAATAATATGAGTTAGATTGATAGCAATAAGAGTAATAAGTATAGTAATTGACGTTCTATCGATCATATCTGCATAATATGGTTAATAATATGAGTTAGATTGATAATAGTGAATGTAATAAGTATAGTAATTGTCGGTGTGTCGATCATATAAGCATAATATGGCTAATAATATGAGTTAGATTGATAGTAATAAGAGTAATAAGTATAGTAATTGTCGTTCTGTCGATCATATAAGCATAATATGGCTAATAATAAGAGTTAGATTGATAATAATAAGAGTAATATGTATAGTAATTGTGGTTCTAACGATCACATAAGCATAATATGGCTAATAATATGAGTTAGATTGATAATAATAAGAGTAATAAGTATAGTAATTGTCGTTCTGTCGATTATATAAGCATAATATGGCTAATTATATGAGTTAGATTGATAATAATAAGAGTAATAATTATAGTAATTGTCGTTCTATCGATCCTATAAGCATAATATGGCTAATAATATGAGTTGGATTGATAATAATAAGAGTAATAAGTATAGTAATTGTCGTTCTATCGATCATATCTGCATAATATGGTTAATAATATGAGTTAGATTGATAATAGTGAATGTAATAAGTATAGTAATTGTCGTTCTGTCGATTATATAAGCATAATATGGCTAATAATATGAGTTGGATTGATAATAACAGGAGTAATAAGTATAGTAATTGTCGTTCTATCGATCGTATCTGAATAATATGGTTAATAATATGAGTTAGATTGATAATAGTGAGTGTAATAAGTATAGTAATTGTCGTTCTGTCGATCATATAAGCATAATATGGCTAATAATACGAGTTAGGTTGATAATAATAAGAGTAATAAGTCTAGTAATGTCGTTCTGTCGATCATATAAGCATAATATGGCTAATAATATGAGTTAGGTTGATAATAATAAGAGTAATAAGTATAGTAATTGTCGTTCTGTCGATCATATAAGCATAATATGGCTAATAATAAGAGTTAGATTGATAATAATAAGAGTAATAAGTCTAGTAATGTCGTTCTGTCGATCATATAAGCATAATATGGCTAATAATATGAGTTAGGTTGATAATAATAAGAGTAATAAGTATAGTAATTGTCGTTCTATCGATCACATAAGCATAATATGGCTAATAATATGAGTTAGATTGATAGCAATAAGAGTAATAAGTATAGTAATTGACGTTCTATCGATCATATCTGCATAATATGGTTAATAATATGAGTTAGATTGATAATAGTGAATGTAATAACTATAGTAATTGTCGTTGTGTCGATCATATAAGCATAATATGGCTAATAATATGAGTTAGATTGATAGTAATAAGAGTAATAAGTATAGTAATTGTCGTTCTATCGATCATATAAGCATAATATGGCTAATAATACGAGTTAGGTTGATAATAATAAGAGTAATAAGTCTAGTAATGTCGTTCTGTCGATCATATAAGCATAATATGGCTAATAATATGAGTTAGGTTGATAATAATAAGAGTAATAAGTATAGTAATTGTCGTTCTGTCGATCATATATGCATAATATGCCTAATAATATGAGTTATATTGATAATAATAAGAGTAACAAGTATAGTAATGTCGTTCTATCCATCCTATAAGCATATATGGCTAATAATATGAGTTATGTTGATAATAATAAGAGTAATAAGTATAGTAATTGTCGTTCTGTCGATCATATAAGCATAATATGGCTAATAATAAGAGTTAGATTGATAACAATAAGAGCAATAGGTATAGTAATTGTCGTCCTATCGATCATATCTGCATAATATGGTTAATAATATGAGTTAGATTGATAATAATGAATGTAATAAGTATAGTAATTGTCGTTCTGTCGATCATATATGCATAATATGCCTAATAATATGAGTTATATTGATAATAATAAGAGTAGTAAGTATAGTAATTGTCGTTCTATCGATCATATCTGCATAATATGGTTAATAATATGAGTTAGATTGATAATAATAAGAGTAATAATTATAGTAATTGTCGTTCTATCGATCCTATAAGCATAATATGGCTAATAATATGAGTTGGATTGATAATAATAAGAGTAATAAGTATAGTAATTGTCGTTCTATCGATCATATCTGCATAATATGGTTAATAATATGAGTTAGATTGATAATAGTGAATGTAATAAGTATTGTAATTGTCGTTCTGTCGATTATATAAGCATAATATGGCTAATAATATGAGTTGGATTGATAATAACAAGAGTAATAAGTATAGTAATTGTCGTTCTATCGATCGTATCTGAATAATATGGTTAATAATATGAGTTAGATTAATAATAATGAGTGTAATAAGTATATAATTGTCGTTCTATCGATCATATAAGCATAATATGGCTAATAATATGAGTTAGATTGATAATAGTGAGTGTAATAAGTATAGTAATTGTCGTTCTGTCGATCATATAAGCATAATATGGCTAATAATATGAGTTGGATTGATAATAACAAGAGTAATAAGTATAGTAATTGTCGTTCTATCGATCGTATCTGAATAATATGGTTAATAATATGAGTTGGATTGATAATAATGAGTGTAATAAGTATATAATTGTCGTTCTATCGATCATATCTGCATAATATGGTTAATAATATGAGTTAGATTGATAATAGTGAATGTAATAAGTATAGTAATTGTCGTTCTGTCGATCATATATGCATAATATGCCTAATAATATGAGTTATATTGATAATAATAAGAGTAGTAAGTATAGTAATTGTCGTTCTATCGATCACATAAGCATAATATGGCTAATAATATGAGTTAGATTGATAGCAATAAGAGTAATAAGTATAGTAATTGACGTTCTATCGATCATATCTGCATAATATGGTTAATAATATGAGTTAGATTGATAATAGTGAATGTAATAAGTATAGTAATTGTCGGTGTGTCGATCATATAAGCATAATATGGCTAATAATATGAGTTAGATTGATAGTAATAAGAGTAATAAGTATAGTAATTGTCGTTCTGTCGATCATATAAGCATAATATGGCTAATAATAAGAGTTAGATTGATAATAATAAGAGTAATAAGTATAGTAATTGTCGTTCTATCGATCGTATCTGAATAATATGGTTAATAATATGAGTTAGATTAATAATAATGAGTGTAATAAGTATATAATTGTCGTTCTATCGATCATATCTGCATAATATGGTTAATAATATGAGTTAGATTGATAATAGTGAATGTAATAAGTATAGTAATTGTCGTTCTGTCGATCATATATGCATAATATGCCTAATAATATGAGTTATATTGATAATAATAAGAGTAACAAGTATAGTAATGTCGTTCTATCCATCCTATAAGCATATATGGCTAATAATATGAGTTATGTTGATAATAATAAGAGTAATAAGTATAGTAATTGTCGTTCTGTCGATCATATAAGCATAATATGGCTAATAATAAGAGTTAGATTGATAACAATAAGAGCAATAGGTATAGTAATTGTCGTCCTATCGATCATATCTGCATAATATGGTTAATAATATGAGTTAGATTGATAATAATGAATGTAATAAGTATAGTAATTGTCGTTCTGTCGATCATATATGCATAATATGCCTAATAATATGAGTTATATTGATAATAATAAGAGTAGTAAGTATAGTAATTGTCGTTCTATCGATCACATAAGCATAATATGGCTAATAATATTAGTTAGATTGATAATAATAAGAGTAATAAGTATTGTAATTGTCGTTCTAACGATCATATAAGCATAATATGGCTAATAATATGAGTTGGATTGATAATAATAAGAGTAACAAGTATAGTAATATCGTTCTATCCATCCTATAAGCATAATATGGCTAATAATATGAGTTAGGTTGATAATAATAAGAGTAATAAGTATAGTAATTGTCGTTCTATCGATCATATCTGCATAATATGGTTAATAATATGAGTTAGATTGATAATAGTGTATGTAATAAGTATAGTAATTGTCGTTCTGTCGATCATATAAGCATAATATGGCTAATAATATGAGTTAGATTGATAATAATAAGAGTAATAAGAAGAGTAATTGTCGTTCTATCGATCACATAAGAATAATATGGCTAATAATATGAGTTAGATTGATAATAGTAAGAGTAATAAGTATTGTAATTGTCGTCCTATCGATCATATCGGCATAATATGGTTAATAATATGAGTTAGATTGATAATAATGAATGTAATAAGTATAGTAATTGTCGTTCTGTCGATCATATATGCATAATATGCCTAATAATATGAGTTATATTGATAATAATAAGAGTAGTAAGTATAGTAATTGTCGTTCTATCGATCACATAAGCATAATATGGCTAATAATATGAGTTAGATTGATAGCAATAAGAGTAATAAGTATAGTAATTGACGTTCTATCGATCATATCTGCATAATATGGTTAATAATATGAGTTAGATTGATAATAGTGAATGTAATAAGTATAGTAATTGTCGGTGTGTCGATCATATAAGCATAATATGGCTAATAATATGAGTTAGATTGATAGTAATAAGAGTAATAAGTATAGTAATTGTCGTTCTGTCGATCATATAAGCATAATATGGCTAATAATAAGAGTTAGATTGATAATAATAAGAGTAATATGTATAGTAATTGTGGTTCTAACGATCACATAAGCATAATATGGCTAATAATATGAGTTAGATTGATAATAATAAGAGTAATAAGTATAGTAATTGTCGTTCTGTCGATTATATAAGCATAATATGGCTAATTATATGAGTTAGATTGATAATAATAAGAGTAATAATTATAGTAATTGTCGTTCTATCGATCCTATAAGCATAATATGGCTAATAATATGAGTTGGATTGATAATAATAAGAGTAATAAGTATAGTAATTGTCGTTCTATCGATCATATCTGCATAATATGGTTAATAATATGAGTTAGATTGATAATAGTGAATGTAATAAGTATAGTAATTGTCGTTCTGTCGATTATATAAGCATAATATGGCTAATAATATGAGTTGGATTGATAATAACAGGAGTAATAAGTATAGTAATTGTCGTTCTATCGATCGTATCTGAATAATATGGTTAATAATATGAGTTAGATTGATAATAATGAGTGTAATAAGTATATAATTGTCGTTCTATCGATCATATAAGCATAATATGGCTAATAATATGAGTTAGATTGATAATAGTGAGTGTAATAAGTATAGTAATTGTCGTTCTGTCGATCATATAAGCATAATATGGCTAATAATATGAGTTAGATTGATAATAATAAGAGTAATAAGTATAGTAATTGTCGTTCTGTCGATCATATGAGCATAATATGGCTAATTATATGAGTTAGATTGATAATAATAAGAGTAATAATTATAGTAATTGTCGTTCTATCGATCATATAAGCATAATATGGCTAATAATATGAGTTAGGTTGATAATAATAAGAGTAATAAGTATAGTAATTGTCGTTCTATCGATCATATCTGCATAATATGGTTAATAATATGAGATAGATTTATAATAATGAGTGTAATAAGTATATAATTGTCGTTCTATCGATCACATAAGCATAATATGGCTAATAATATGAGTTGGATTGATAATAATAAGAGTAACAAGTATAGTAATTGTCGTTCTGTCGATCATATAAGCATAGTATGGCTAATAATATGAGTTAGATTGATAATAATAAGAGTAATAAGTATAGTAATTGTCGTTCTATCGATCATATAAGCATAATATGGCTAATAATATAAGTTAGATTGATAATAATAAGAGTAATAAGTATAGTAATCGTCGTTCTATCGATCATATCTGCATAATATGGTTAATAATATGAGCTAGATTGATAATAGTGAATGTAATAAGTATAATAATTGTCGTTCTGTCGATTATATAAGCATAATATGGCTAATAATATGAGTTGGATTGATAATAACAAGAGTAATAAGTATAGTAATTGTCGTTCTATCGATCGCATCTGAATAATATGGTTAATAATATGAGTTAGATTGATAATAATGAGTGTAATAAGTATATAATTGTCGTTCTATCGATCATATAGGCATAATATGGCTAATAATATGAGTTAGATCGATAATAGTGAGTGTAATAAGTATAGTAATTGTCGTTCTGTCGATCATATAAGCATAATATGGCTAATAATATGAGTTAGATTCATAGTAATAAGAGTAATAAGTATAGTAGTTGTCGTTCTGTCGATCATATAAGCATAATATGGCTAATTATATGAGTTAGATTGATAATAATAAGAGTAATAATTATAGTAATTGTCGTTCTATCGATCCTATAAGCATAATATGGCTAATAATATGAGTTGGATTGATAATAATAAGAGTAATAAGTATAGTAATTGTCGTTCTATCGATCATATATGCATAATATGCCTAATAATATGAGTTATATTGATAATAATAAGAGTAGTAAGTATAGTAATTGTCGTTCTATCGATCACATAAGCATAATATGGCTAATAATATGAGTTAGATTGATAGCAATAAGAGTAATAAGTATAGTAATTGACGTTCTATCGATCATATCTGCATAATATGGTTAATAATATGAGTTAGATTGATAATAGTGAATGTAATAACTATAGTAATTGTCGTTGTGTCGATCATATAAGCATAATATGGCTAATAATATGAGTTAGATTGATAGTAATAAGAGTAATAAGTATAGTAATTGTCGTTCTATCGATCATATAAGCATAATATGGCTAATAATACGAGTTAGGTTGATAATAATAAGAGTAATAAGTCTAGTAATGTCGTTCTGTCGATCATATAAGCATAATATGGCTAATAATATGAGTTAGGTTGATAATAATAAGAGTAATAAGTATAGTAATTGTCGTTCTGTCGATCATATAAGCATAATATGGCTAATAATAAGAGTTAGATTGATAATAATAAGAGTAATATGTATAGTAATTGTGGTTCTAACGATCACAATGAGCATAATATGGCTAATAATATGAGTTAGATTGATAATAATAAGAGTAATAAGTATAGTAATTGTCGTTCTGTCGATCATATAAGCATAATATGGCTAATTATATGAGTTAGATTGATATAATAATAAGAGTAATAATTATAGTAATTGTCGTTCTATCGATCCTATAAGCATAATATGGCTAATAATATGAGTTGGATTGATAATAATAAGAGTAATAAGTATAGTAATTGTCGTTCTATCGATCATATCTGCATAATATGGTTAATAATATGAGTTAGATTGATAATAGTGAATGTAATAAGTATAGTAATTGTCGTTCTGTCGATTATATAAGCATAATATGGCTAATAATATGAGTTGGATTGATAATAACAGGAGTAATAAGTATAGTAATTGTCGTTCTATCGATCGTATCTGAATAATATGGTTAATAATATGAGTTAGATTGATAATAATGAGTGTAATAAGTATATAATTGTCGTTCTATCGATCATATAAGCATAATATGGCTAATAATATGAGTTAGATTGATAATAGTGAGTGTAATAAGTATAGTAATTGTCGTTCTGTCGATCATATAAGCATAATATGGCTAATAATATGAGTTAGATTGATAATAATAAGAGTAATAAGTATAGTAATTGTCGTTCTGTCGATCATATGAGCATAATATGGCTAATTATATGAGTTAGATTGATAATAATAAGAGTAATAATTATAGTAATTGTCGTTCTATCGATCATATAAGCATAATATGGCTAATAATATGAGTTAGATTTGAATAATAGTGAGTGTAACAAGTATAGTAATTGTCGTTCTGTCGATCATATAAGCATAGTATGGCTAATAATATGAGTTAGATTGATAATAATAAGAGTAATAAGTATAGTAATTGTCGTTCTATCGATCATATAAGCATAATATGGCTAATAATATAAGTTAGATTGATAATAATAAGAGTAATAAGTATAGTAATCGTCGTTCTATCGATCATATCTGCATAATATGGTTAATAATATGAGTTAGATTGATAATAGTGAATGTAATATGTATAGTAATTGTCGTTCTGTCGATTATATAAGCATAATATGGCTAATAATATGAGTTGGATTGATAATAACAAGAGTAATAAGTATAGTAATTGTCGTTCTATCGATCGTATCTGAATAATATGGTTAATAATATGAGTTAGATTGATAATAATGAGTGTAATAAGTATATAATTGTCGTTCTATCGATCATATAGGCATAATATGGCTAATAATAAGAGTTAGATTGATAATAATAAGGGTAATATGTATAGTAATTGTGGTTCTAACGATCACATAAGCATAATATGGCTAATAATATGAGTTAGATTGATAGCAATAAGAGTAATAAGTATTGTAATTGTCGTTCTGTCGATCATATAAGCATAGTATGGCTAATAATATGAGTTAGATTGATAATAATAAGAGTAATAAGAAGAGTAATTGTCGTTTTCTCGATCATATAAGCTTAGTAAGGCTAATAGTATGAGTTAGATTGATAATAATAAGAGCAATAGGTATAGTAATTGTCGTTCTATCGATCATATAAGCATAATATGGCTAATAATATGAGTTAGATTGATAATAGTGAGTGTAACAAGTATAGTAATTGTCGTTCTGTCGATCATATAAGCATAGTATGGCTAATAATATGAGTTAGATTGATAATAATGAATGTAATAAGTATAGTAATTGTCGTTCTGTCGATCATATATGCATAATATGCCTAATAATATGAGTTATATTGATAATAATAAGAGTAGTAAGTATAGTAATTGTCGTTCTATCGATCACATAAGCATAATATGGCTAATAATATGAGTTAGATTGATAGCAATAAGAGTAATAAGTATTGTAATTGTCGTTCTGTCGATCATATAAGCATAGTATGGCTAATAATATGAGTTAGATTGATAATAATAAGAGTAATAAGAAGAGTAATTGTCGTTTTCTCGATCATATAAGCTTAGTAAGGCTAATAGTATGAGTTAGATTGATAATAATAAGAGCAATAGGTATAGTAATTGTCGTTCTATCGATCATATAAGCATAATATGGCTAATAATATGAGTTAGATTGATAATAGTGAGTGTAACAAGTATAGTAATTGTCGTTCTGTCGATCATATAAGCATAGTATGGCTAATAATATGAGTTAGATTGATAATAATGAATGTAATAAGTATAGTAATTGTCGTTCTGTCGATCATATATGCATAATATGCCTAATAATATGAGTTATATTGATAATAATAAGAGTAGTAAGTATAGTAATTGTCGTTCTATCGATCACATAAGCATAATATGGCTAATAATATGAGTTAGATTGATAGCAATAAGAGTAATAAGTATTGTAATTGTCGTTCTAACGATCATATAAGCATAATATGGCTAATAATATGAGTTGGATTGATAATAATAAGAGTAACAAGTATAGTAATGTCGTTCTATCCATCCTATAAGCATAATATGGCTAATAATATGAGTTAGGTTGATAATAATAAGAGTAATAAGTATAGTAATTGTCGTTCTATCGATCATATAAGCATAATATGGCTAATAATATGAGTTAGGTTGATAATAATAAGAGTAATAAGTATAGTAATTGTCGTTCTGTCGATCATATAAGCATAATATGGCTAATAATAAGAGTTAGATTGATAATAATAAGGGTAATATGTATAGTAATTGTGGTTCTAACGATCACATAAGCATAATATGGCTAATAATATGAGTTAGATTGATAATAATAAGAGTAATAAGTATAGTAATTGTCGTTCTGTCGATCATATAAGCATAATATGGCTAATTATATGAGTTAGATTGATAATAATAAGAGTAATAATTATAGTAATTGTCGTTCTATCGATCCTATAAGCATAATATGGCTAATAATATGAGTTGGATTGATAATAATAAGAGTAATAAGTATAGTAATTGTCGTTCTATCGATCATATCTGCATAATATGGTTAATAATATGAGTTAGATTGATAATAGTGAATGTAATAAGTATAGTAATTGTCGTTCTGTCGATTATATAAGCATAATATGGCTAATAATATGAGTTGGATTGATAATAACAAGAGTAATAAGTATAGTAATTGTCGTTCTATCGATCGTATCTGAATAATATGGTTAATAATATGAGTTAGATTGATAATAATGAGTGTAATAAGTATATAATTGTCGTTCTATCGATCATATAAGCATAATATGGCTAATAATATGAGTTAGATTGATAATAGTGAGTGTAATAAGTATAGTAATTGTCGTTCTGTCGATCATATAAGCATAATATGGCTAATAATATGAGTTAGATTGATAATAATAAGAGTAATAAGTATAGTAATTGTCGTTCTATCGATCATATAAGCATAATATGGCTAATAATATAAGTTAGATTGATAATAATAAGAGTAATAAGTATAGTAATCGTCGTTCTATCGATCATATCTGCATAATATGGTTAATAATATGAGTTAGATTGATAATAGTGAATGTAATAAGTATAGTAATTGTCGTTCTGTCGATTATATAAGCATAATATGGCTAATAATATGAGTTGGATTGATAATAACAAGAGTAATAAGTATAGTAATTGTCGTTCTATCGATCGCATCTGAATAATATGGTTAATAATATGAGTTAGATTGATAATAATGAGTGTAATAAGTATATAATTGTCGTTCTATCGATCATATAGGCATAATATGGCTAATAGTATGAGTTAGATTGATAATAGTGAGTGTAATAAGTATAGTAATTGTCGTTCTGTCGATCATATAAGCATAATATGGCTAATAATATGAGTTAGATTGATAATAATAAGAGTAATAAGTATAGTAGTTGTCGTTCTGTCGATCATATAAGCATAATATGGCTAATTATATGAGCTAGATTGATAATAATAAGAGTAATAATTATAGTAATTGTCGTTCTATCGATCCTATAAGCATAATATGGCTAATAATATGAGTTGGATTGATAATAATAAGAGTAATAAGTATAGTAATTGTCGTTCTATCGATCATATCTGCATAATATGGTTAATAATATGAGTTAGATTGATAATAGTGAATGTAATAAGTATAGTAATTGTCGTTCTGTCGATTATATAAGCATAATATGGCTAATAATATGAGTTGGATTGATAATAACAAGAGTAATAAGTATAGTAATTGTCGTTCTATCGATCATATCTGCATAATATGGTTAATAATATGAGTTAGATTGATAATAGTGAATGTAATAAGTATAGTAATTGTCGTTCTGTCGATCATATAAGCATAATATGGCTAATAATATGAGTTAGATTGATAATAATAAGAGTAATAGTAAGAGTAATTGTCGTTTTCTCGATCATATAAGCTTAGTAAGGCTAATAGTATGAGTTAGATTGATAATAATAAGAGCAATAGGTATAGTAATTGTCGTCCTATCGATCATATCTGCATAATATGGTTAATAATATGAGTTAGATTGATAATAATGAATGTAATAAGTATAGTAATTGTCGTTCTGTCGATCATATATGCATAATATGCCTAATAATATGAGTTATATTGATAATAATAAGAGTAGTAAGTATAGTAATTGTCGTTCTATCGATCACATAAGCATAATATGGCTAATAATATTAGTTAGATTGATAATAATAAGAGTAATAAGTATTGTAATTGTCGTTCTAACGATCATATAAGCATAATATGGCTAATAATATGAGTTGGATTGATAATAATAAGAGTAACAAGTATAGTAATGTCGTTCTATCCATCCTATATGCATAATATGGCTAATAATATGAGTTAGGTTGATAATAATAAGAGTAATAAGTATAGTAATTGACGTTCTATCGATCATATCTGCATAATATGGTTAATAATATGAGTTAGATTGATAATAGTGAATGTAATAAGTATAGTAATTGTCGTTGTGTCGATCATATAAGCATAATATGGCTAATAATATGAGTTAGATTGATAGTAATAAGAGTAATAAGTATAGTAATTGTCGTTCTATCGATCATATAAGCATAATATGGCCAATAATACGAGTTAGGTTGATAATAATAAGAGTAATAAGTCTAGTAATGTCGTTCTGTCGATCATATAAGCATAATATGGCTAATAATATGAGTTAGGTTGATAATAATAAGAGTAATAAGTATAGTAATTGTCGTTCTGTCGATCATATAAGCATAATATGGCTAATAATAAGAGTTAGATTGATAATAATAAGAGTAATATGTATAGTAATTGTGGTTCTAACGATCACATAAGCATAATATGGCTAATAATATGAGTTAGATTGATAATAATAAGAGTAATAAGTATAGTAATTGTCGTTCTGTCGATCATATAAGCATAATATGGCTAATTATATGAGTTAGATTGATAATAATAAGAGTAATAATTATAGTAATTGTCGTTCTATCGATCCTATGAGCATAATATGGCTAATAATATGAGTTGGATTGATAATAATAAGAGTAATAAGTATAGTAATTGTCGTTCTATCGATCATATCTGCATAATATGGTTAATAATATGAGTTAGATTGATAATAGTGAATGTAATAAGTATATAATTGTCGTTCTATCGATCATATAAGCATAATATGGCTAATAATATGAGTTAGATTGATAATAGTGAGTGTAATAAGTATAGTAATTGTCGTTCTGTCGATCATATAAGCATAATATGGCTAATAATATGAGTTAGATTGATAATAATAAGAGTAATGAGTATAGTAATTGTCGTACTATCGATCATATCTGCATAATATGGCTAATAATATGAGCTAGATTGATAATAATAAGAGTAATAAGTACAGTAATTGTCGTTATATCGACCATATAAGCATAATGTGGCTAATAATATGAGTTAGATTGATAATAGTGAGTGTAATAAGTATAGTAATTGTCGTTCTATCGATCATATAAGCATAATATGGCTAATAATATGAGTTAGATTGATAATAATAAGAGTAATAAGTATAGTAATTGTCGTACTATCGATCATATCTGCATAATATTGCTAATAATATGAGTTAGATTGATAATAATAAGAGTAATGAGTATAGTAATTGTCGTACTATCGATCATATCTGCATAATATGGCTAATAATATGAGCTAGATTGATAATAATAAGAGTAATAAGTACAGTAATTGTCGTTATATCGACCATATAAGCATAATGTGGCGGATAATATGAGTTAGATTGATAATAATAAGAGTAATGAGTATAGTAATTGTCGTTCTATCGACCACGTAAGCATAATATGGCTAATAATATGAGTTAGATTGATAATAATAAGAGTAATGAGTATAGTAATTGTCGTTCTATCGGTCATATAACCATAATATGGCTGATAATATGAGTTAGATTGATAATAGTGAGTGTAATAAGTAACGTAATTGTCGTTCTATCGATCATATAAGCACAATATCGCTAATAATATGAGTTAGATTGATAATAATAAGAGTCATGAGTATAGTAATTGTCGTACTATCGATCATATCTGCATAATATGGCTAATAATATGAGCTAGATTGATAATAATAAGAGTAATAAGTACAGTAATTGTCGTTATATCGACCATATAAGCATAATGTGGCTAATAATATGAGTTAGATTGATAATAGTGAGTGTAATAGTTATAGTAATTGTCGTTCTATCGATCATATAAGCATATTATGGCTAATAATATGAGTTAGATTTATAATAATAAGAGTAATAAGTACAGTAATTGTCGTTATATCGATCATATAAGCATAATGTGGCTAATAATATGAGTTAGATTGATAATAGTGAGTGTAATAAGTATAGTAATTGTCGTTCTATCGATCATATAAGCATAATCTGCCTAATAATATGAGTTAGATTGATAATAGTGAGTGTAATAAGTATAGTAATTGTCGTTCTATCGATCATATAAGCAGAATCTGGCTAATAATATGAGTTAGATTGATAATAGTGAGTGTAATAAGTATAGTAATTGTCTTTCTATCGATCATATAAGCAGAATATTGCTAATAATATGAGTTAGATTGATAATAATAAGAGTAATGAGTATAGTAATTGTCGTACTACCGATCATACCTGCATAATATTGCTAATAATATGAGCTAGATTGATAATAATAAGAGTAATAAGTACAGTAACTGTCGTTATATCGATCATATCTGCATAATATGGCTAATAATATGAGCTAGATTAATAATAATAAGAGTAATAAGTACAGTAATTGTCGTTATACCGATCATATAAGCATAATGTGGCTAATAATATGAGTTAGATTGATAATAGTGAGCGTAATAAGTATAGTAATTGTCGTTCTATCGATCATATAAGCATAATGTGGCTAATAAAATGAGTTAGATTGATAATAGTGAGCGTAATAAGTATAGTAATTGTCGTTCTATCGATCATATAAGCATAGTATGGCTAATAATATGAGTTAGATTGATAATAATAAGAGTAATGAGTATAGTAATTGTCGTACTATCGATCATATACGCATAATATGGCTAATAATATGAGTTAGATTGATAATAATAAGAGTAATAAGTATAGTGATTGTCGTACTATCGATCATATAAGCATAATATGGCTAATAATATGAGTTAGATTGATAATAATAAGAGTAATAAGTATAGTAATTGTCGTTCTATCGGTCATATAACCATAATATGGCTGATAATATGAGTTAGATTGATAATAGTGATTGTAATAAGTAACGTAATTGTCGTTCTATCGATCATATAAGCACAATATCGCTAATAATATGAGTTAGATTGATAATAATAAGAGTAATGAGTATAGTAATTGTCGTACTATCGATCATATCTGCATAATTGGCTAATAATAGGAGCTAGATTGATAATAATAAGAGAAATAAGTACAGTAATTGTCGTTATGTCGATCATATAAGCATAATATGGCTAATAATATGAGTTAGATTGATAATAATAAGTGTAATGAGTATAGTAATTGTCGTCCTTTCGATCATATAAGCATAATATGGCTAATAATATGAGTTACATTCATAATAATAAGAATAATAGGTATAGTAATTGTCGTTCTATCGATCATATAAGCATAGTATGGCTAATAATATGAGTTAGATTGATAATAATAAGAGTAATGAGTATAGTAATTGTCGTACTATCGATCATATAAGCATAATATGGCTAATAATATGAGTTAGATTGATAATAATAAGAGTAATAAGTATAGTAATTGTCGTACTATCGATCATATAAGCATAATATGGCTAATAATATGAGTTAGATTGATAATAATAAGAGTAATAAGTATAGTAATTGTCGTTCTATCGGTCATATAACCATAATATGGCTGATAATATGAGTTAGATTGATAATAGTGAGTGTAATAAGTAACGTAATTGTCGTTCTATCGATCATATAAGCTCAATATCGCTAATAATATGAGTTAGATTGATAACAATAAGAGTAATGAGTATAGTAATTGTCGTACTATCGATCATATCTGCATAATTGGCTAATATTAGGAGCTAGATTGATAATAATAAGAGAAATAAGTACAGTAATTGTCGTTATATCGATCATATAAGCATAATATGGCTAATAATATGAGTTAGATTGATAATAATAAGTGTAATGAGTATAGTAATTGTCGTCCTTTCGATCATATAAGCATAATATGGCTAATAATATGAGTTACATTCATAATAATAAGAATAATAGGTATAGTAATTATCGTTCTATCGATCATATAAGCATAATATGGCTAATAATATGAGTTAGATTGATAATAATAAGAGTAGTAAGTGTAGTAATTGTCGTTCTATCGGTCATGTAACCATAATATACCTAATAATATGTGTTACATTGATAATGATAAGAGTAATAAGTACAGTAATTGTCGTTATATCGATCATATAAGCATAATGTGGCTAATAATATGAGTTAGATTGATAATAGTGAGTGTAATAAGTATAGTAATTGTCGTTCTATCGATCATATAAGCATAATATGGCTAATAATATGAGTTAGATTGATAATAATAAGAGTAATAAGTATAGTAATTGTCGTACTATCGATCATATCTGCATAATATTGCTAATAATATGAGTTAGATTGATAATAATAAGAGTAATGAGTATAGTAATTGTCGTACTATCGATCATATCTGCATAATATGGCTAATAATATGAGCTAGATTGATAATAATAAGAGTAATAAGTACAGTAATTGTCGTTATATCGACCATATAAGCATAATGTGGCGGATAATATGAGTTAGATTGATAATAATAAGAGTAATGAGTATAGTAATTGTCGTTCTATCGACCACGTAAGCATAATATGGCTAATAATATGAGTTAGATTGATAATAATAAGAGTAATGAGTATAGTAATTGTCGTTCTATCGGTCATATAACCATAATATGGCTGATAATATGAGTTAGATTGATAATAGTGAGTGTAATAAGTAACGTAATTGTCGTTCTATCGATCATATAAGCACAATATCGCTAATAATATGAGTTAGATTGATAATAATAAGAGTCATGAGTATAGTAATTGTCGTACTATCGATCATATCTGCATAATATGGCTAATAATATGAGCTAGATTGATAATAATAAGAGTAATAAGTACAGTAATTGTCGTTATATCGACCATATAAGCATAATGTGGCTAATAATATGAGTTAGATTGATAATAGTGAGTGTAATAGTTACAGTAATTGTCGTTCTATCGATCATATAAGCATAATATGGCTAATAATATGAGTTAGATTTATAATAATAAGAGTAATATGTATAGTAATTGTCGTTCTATCGGTCATATAACCATAATATGGCTGATAATATGAGTTAGATTGATAATAGTGAGTGTAATAAGTAACGTAATTGTCGCTCTATCGATCATATAAGCATTATGTGGCTAATAATATGAGTTAGATTGATAACAGTGAGCGTAATAAGTATAGTAATTGTTGTTCTATCGATCATATAAGCATAATATGGCTAACAATATGAGTTAGATTGATAATAATAAGAGTAATAAGTACAGTAATTGTCGTTATATCGATCATATAAGCATAATGTGGCTAATAATATGAGTTAGATTGATAATAGTGAGTGTAATAAGTATAGTAATTGTCGTTCTATCGATCATATAAGCATAATCTGCCTAATAATATGAGTTAGATTGATAATAGCGAGTGTAATAAGTATAGTAATTGTCGTTCTATCGATCATATAAGCAGAATCTGGCTAATAATATGAGTTAGATTGATAATAGTGAGTGTAATAAGTATAGTAATTGTCTTTCTATCGATCATATAAGCAGAATATTGCTGATAATATGAGTTAGATTGATAATAATAAGAGTAATGAGTATAGTAATTGTCGTACTACCGATCATACCTGCATAATATTGCTAATAATATGAGCTAGATTGATAATAATAAGAGTAATAAGTACAGTAACTGTCGTTATATCGATCATATCTGCATAATATGGCTAATATAATGAGCTAGATTAATAATAATAAGAGTAATAAGTACAGTAATTGTCGTTATACCGATCATATAAGCATAATGTGGCTAATAATATGAGTTAGATTGATAATAGTGAGCGTAATAAGTATAGTAATTGTCGTTCTATCGATCATATAAGCATAATGTGGCTAATAAAATGAGTTAGATTGTTAATAGTGAGCGTAATAAGTATAGTAATTGTCGTTTTATCGATCATATAAGCATAGTATGGCTAATAATATGAGTTAGATTGATAATAGTGAGTGTAATAAGTAACGTAATTGTCGTTCTATCGATCATATAAGCACAATATCGCTAATAATATGAGTTAGATTGATAATAATAAGAGTAATGAGTATAGTAATTGTCGTACTATCGATCATATCTGCATAATTGGCTAATAATAGGAGCTAGATTGATAATAATAAGAGAAATAAGTACAGTAATTGTCGTTATATCGATCATATAAGCATAATATGGCTAATAATATGAGTTAGATTGATAATAATAAGTGTAATGAGTATAGTAATTGTCGTCCTTTCGATCATATAAGCATAATATGGCTAATAATATGAGTTACATTCATAATAATAAGAATAATAGGTATAGTAATTGTCGTTCTATCGATCATATAAGCATAGTATGGCTAATAATATGAGTTAGATTGATAATAATAAGAGTAATGAGTATAGTAATTGTCGTACTATCGATCATATAAGCATAATATGGCTAATAATATGAGTTAGATTGATAATAATAAGAGTAATAAGTATAGTAATTGTCGTACTATCGATCATATAAGCATAATATGGCTAATAATATGAGTTAGATTGATAATAATAAGAGTAATATGTATAGTAATTGTCGTTCTATCGGTCATATAACCATAATATGGCTGATAATATGAGTTAGATTGATAATAGTGAGTGTAATAAGTAACGTAATTGTCGTTCTATCGATCATATAAGCACAATATCGCTAATAATATGAGTTAGATTGATAATAATAAGAGTAATGAGTATAGTAATTGTCGTACTATCGATCACATCTGCATAATTGGCTAATAATAGGAGCTAGATTGATAATAATAAGAGAAATAAGTACAGTAATTGTCGTTATATCGATCATATAAGCATAATATGGCTAATAATATGAGTTAGATTGATAATAATAAGTGTAATGAGTATAGTAATTGACGTCCTTTCGATCATATAAGCATAATATGGCTAATAATATGAGTTACATTCATAATAATAAGAATAATAGGTATAGTAATTGTCGTTCTATCGGTCATATAACCATAATATGGCTGATAATATGAGTTAGATTGATAATAGTGAGTGTAATAAGTAACGTAATTGTCGTTCTATCGATCATATAAGCACAATATCGCTAATAATATGAGTTAGATTGATAATAATAAGAGTAATGAGTATAGTAATTGTCGTACTATCGATCATATCTGCATAATTGGCTAATAATAGGAGCTAGATTGATAATAATAAGAGAAATAAGTACAGTAATTGTCGTTATATCGATCATATAAGCATAATATGGCTAATAATATGAGTTAGATTGATAATAATAAGTGTAATGAGTATAGTAATTGTCGTCCTTTCGATCATATAATCATAATATGGCTAATAATATGAGTTACATTCATAATAATAAGAATAATAGGTATAGTAATTGTCGTTCTATCGATCATATAAGCATAGTATGGCTAATAATATGAGTTAGATTGATAATAATAAGAGTAATGAGTATAGTAATTGTCGTACTATCGATCATATAAGCATAATATGGCTAATAATATGAGTTAGATTGATAATAATAAGAGTAATAAGTATAGTAATTGTCGTACTATCGATCATATAAGCATAATATTGCTAATAATATGAGCTAGATTGATAATAATAAGAGTAATATGTACAGTAACTGTCGTTATATCGATCATATCTGCATAATATGGCTAATATAATGAGCTAGATTAATAATAATAAGAGTAATAAGTACAGTAATTGTCGTTATACCGATCATATAAGCATAATGTGGCTAATAATATGAGTTAGATTGATAATAGTGAGCGTAATAAGTATAGTAATTGTCGTTCTATCGATCATATAAGCATAATGTGGCTAATAAAATGAGTTAGATTGTTAATAGTGAGCGTAATAAGTATAGTAATTGTCGTTTTATCGATCATATAAGCATAGTATGGCTAATAATATGAGTTAGATTGATAATAATAAGAGTAATGAGTATAGTAATTGTCGTACTATCGACCATATAAGCATAATATGGCTAATAATATGAGTTAGATTGATAATAATAAGAGTAATAAGTATAGTAATTGTCGTTCTATCGGTCATATAACCATAATATGGCTGATAATATGAGTTAGATTGATAATAGTGAGTGTAATAAGTAACGTAATTGTCGTTCTATCGATCATATAAGCACAATATCGCTAATAATATGAGTTAGATTGATAATAATAAGAGTAATGAGTATAGTAATTGTCGTACTATCGATCATATCTGCATAATTGGCTAATAATAGGAGCTAGATTGATAATAGTGAATGTAATAAGTATAGTAATTGTCGTTCTGTCGATTATATAAGCATAATATGGCTAATAATATGAGTTGGATTGATAATAACAAGAGTAATAAGTATAGTAATTGTCGTTCTATCGATCATATCTGCATAATATGGTTAATAATATGAGTTAGATTGATAATAGTGAATGTAATAAGTATAGTAATTGTCGTTCTGTCGATCATATAAGCATAATATGGCTAATAATATGAGTTAGATTGATAACAATAAGAGTAATAGTAAGAGTAATTGTCGTTTTCTCGATCATATAAGCTTAGTAAGGCTAATAGTATGAGTTAGATTGATAATAATAAGAGCAATAGGTATAGTAATTGTCGTCCTATCGATCATATCTGCATAATATGGTTAATAATATGAGTTAGATTGATAATAATGAATGTAATAAGTATAGTAATTGTCGTTCTGTCGATCATATATGCATAATATGCCTAATAATATGAGTTATATTGATAATAATAAGAGTAGTAAGTATAGTAATTGTCGTTCTATCGATCACATAAGCATAATATGGCTAATAATATTAGTTAGATTGATAATAATAAGAGTAATAAGTATTGTAATTGTCGTTCTAACGATCATATAAGCATAATATGGCTAATAATATGAGTTGGATTGATAATAATAAGAGTAACAAGTATAGTAATGTCGTTCTATCCATCCTATATGCATAATATGGCTAATAATATGAGTTAGGTTGATAATAATAAGAGTAATAAGTATAGTAATTGACGTTCTATCGATCATATCTGCATAATATGGTTAATAATATGAGTTAGATTGATAATAGTGAATGTAATAAGTATAGTAATTGTCGTTGTGTCGATCATATAAGCATAATATGGCTAATAATATGAGTTAGATTGATAGTAATAAGAGTAATAAGTATAGTAATTGTCGTTCTATCGATCATATAAGCATAATATGGCCAATAATACGAGTTAGGTTGATAATAATAAGAGTAATAAGTCTAGTAATGTCGTTCTGTCGATCATATAAGCATAATATGGCTAATAATATGAGTTAGGTTGATAATAATAAGAGTAATAAGTATAGTAATTGTCGTTCTGTCGATCATATAAGCATAATATGGCTAATAATAAGAGTTAGATTGATAATAATAAGAGTAATATGTATAGTAATTGTGGTTCTAACGATCACATAAGCATAATATGGCTAATAATATGAGTTAGATTGATAATAATAAGAGTAATAAGTATAGTAATTGTCGTTCTGTCGATCATATAAGCATAATATGGCTAATTATATGAGTTAGATTGATAATAATAAGAGTAATAATTATAGTAATTGTCGTTCTATCGATCCTATGAGCATAATATGGCTAATAATATGAGTTGGATTGATAATAATAAGAGTAATAAGTATAGTAATTGTCGTTCTATCGATCATATCTGCATAATATGGTTAATAATATGAGTTAGATTGATAATAGTGAATGTAATAAGTATATAATTGTCGTTCTATCGATCATATAAGCATAATATGGCTAATAATATGAGTTAGATTGATAATAGTGAGTGTAATAAGTATAGTAATTGTCGTTCTGTCGATCATATAAGCATAATATGGCTAATAATATGAGTTAGATTGATAATAATAAGAGTAATGAGTATAGTAATTGTCGTACTATCGATCATATCTGCATAATATGGCTAATAATATGAGCTAGATTGATAATAATAAGAGTAATAAGTACAGTAATTGTCGTTATATCGACCATATAAGCATAATGTGGCTAATAATATGAGTTAGATTGATAATAGTGAGTGTAATAAGTATAGTAATTGTCGTTCTATCGATCATATAAGCATAATATGGCTAATAATATGAGTTAGATTGATAATAATAAGAGTAATAAGTATAGTAATTGTCGTACTATCGATCATATCTGCATAATATTGCTAATAATATGAGTTAGATTGATAATAATAAGAGTAATGAGTATAGTAATTGTCGTACTATCGATCATATCTGCATAATATGGCTAATAATATGAGCTAGATTGATAATAATAAGAGTAATAAGTACAGTAATTGTCGTTATATCGACCATATAAGCATAATGTGGCGGATAATATGAGTTAGATTGATAATAATAAGAGTAATGAGTATAGTAATTGTCGTTCTATCGACCACGTAAGCATAATATGGCTAATAATATGAGTTAGATTGATAATAATAAGAGTAATGAGTATAGTAATTGTCGTTCTATCGGTCATATAACCATAATATGGCTGATAATATGAGTTAGATTGATAATAGTGAGTGTAATAAGTAACGTAATTGTCGTTCTATCGATCATATAAGCACAATATCGCTAATAATATGAGTTAGATTGATAATAATAAGAGTCATGAGTATAGTAATTGTCGTACTATCGATCATATCTGCATAATATGGCTAATAATATGAGCTAGATTGATAATAATAAGAGTAATAAGTACAGTAATTGTCGTTATATCGACCATATAAGCATAATGTGGCTAATAATATGAGTTAGATTGATAATAGTGAGTGTAATAGTTATAGTAATTGTCGTTCTATCGATCATATAAGCATATTATGGCTAATAATATGAGTTAGATTTATAATAATAAGAGTAATAAGTACAGTAATTGTCGTTATATCGATCATATAAGCATAATGTGGCTAATAATATGAGTTAGATTGATAATAGTGAGTGTAATAAGTATAGTAATTGTCGTTCTATCGATCATATAAGCATAATCTGCCTAATAATATGAGTTAGATTGATAATAGTGAGTGTAATAAGTATAGTAATTGTCGTTCTATCGATCATATAAGCAGAATCTGGCTAATAATATGAGTTAGATTGATAATAGTGAGTGTAATAAGTATAGTAATTGTCTTTCTATCGATCATATAAGCAGAATATTGCTAATAATATGAGTTAGATTGATAATAATAAGAGTAATGAGTATAGTAATTGTCGTACTACCGATCATACCTGCATAATATTGCTAATAATATGAGCTAGATTGATAATAATAAGAGTAATAAGTACAGTAACTGTCGTTATATCGATCATATCTGCATAATATGGCTAATAATATGAGCTAGATTAATAATAATAAGAGTAATAAGTACAGTAATTGTCGTTATACCGATCATATAAGCATAATGTGGCTAATAATATGAGTTAGATTGATAATAGTGAGCGTAATAAGTATAGTAATTGTCGTTCTATCGATCATATAAGCATAATGTGGCTAATAAAATGAGTTAGATTGATAATAGTGAGCGTAATAAGTATAGTAATTGTCGTTCTATCGATCATATAAGCATAGTATGGCTAATAATATGAGTTAGATTGATAATAATAAGAGTAATGAGTATAGTAATTGTCGTACTATCGATCATATACGCATAATATGGCTAATAATATGAGTTAGATTGATAATAATAAGAGTAATAAGTATAGTGATTGTCGTACTATCGATCATATAAGCATAATATGGCTAATAATATGAGTTAGATTGATAATAATAAGAGTAATAAGTATAGTAATTGTCGTTCTATCGGTCATATAACCATAATATGGCTGATAATATGAGTTAGATTGATAATAGTGATTGTAATAAGTAACGTAATTGTCGTTCTATCGATCATATAAGCACAATATCGCTAATAATATGAGTTAGATTGATAATAATAAGAGTAATGAGTATAGTAATTGTCGTACTATCGATCATATCTGCATAATTGGCTAATAATAGGAGCTAGATTGATAATAATAAGAGAAATAAGTACAGTAATTGTCGTTATGTCGATCATATAAGCATAATATGGCTAATAATATGAGTTAGATTGATAATAATAAGTGTAATGAGTATAGTAATTGTCGTCCTTTCGATCATATAAGCATAATATGGCTAATAATATGAGTTACATTCATAATAATAAGAATAATAGGTATAGTAATTGTCGTTCTATCGATCATATAAGCATAGTATGGCTAATAATATGAGTTAGATTGATAATAATAAGAGTAATGAGTATAGTAATTGTCGTACTATCGATCATATAAGCATAATATGGCTAATAATATGAGTTAGATTGATAATAATAAGAGTAATAAGTATAGTAATTGTCGTACTATCGATCATATAAGCATAATATGGCTAATAATATGAGTTAGATTGATAATAATAAGAGTAATAAGTATAGTAATTGTCGTTCTATCGGTCATATAACCATAATATGGCTGATAATATGAGTTAGATTGATAATAGTGAGTGTAATAAGTAACGTAATTGTCGTTCTATCGATCATATAAGCTCAATATCGCTAATAATATGAGTTAGATTGATAACAATAAGAGTAATGAGTATAGTAATTGTCGTACTATCGATCATATCTGCATAATTGGCTAATATTAGGAGCTAGATTGATAATAATAAGAGAAATAAGTACAGTAATTGTCGTTATATCGATCATATAAGCATAATATGGCTAATAATATATGGTTAGATTGATAATAATAAGTGTAATGAGTATAGTAATTGTCGTCCTTTCGATCATATAAGCATAATATGGCTAATAATATGAGTTACATTCATAATAATAAGAATAATAGGTATAGTAATTATCGTTCTATCGGTCATATAAGCATAATATGGCTAATAATATGAGTTAGATTGATAATAATAAGAGTAGTAAGTGTAGTAATTGTCGTTCTATCGGTCATGTAACCATAATATACCTAATAATATGTGTTACATTGATAATGATAAGAGTAATAAGTACAGTAATTGTCGTTATATCGATCATATAAGCATAATGTGGCTAATAATATGAGTTAGATTGATAATAGTGAGTGTAATAAGTATAGTAATTGTCGTTCTATCGATCATATAAGCATAATATGGCTAATAATATGAGTTAGATTGATAATAATAAGAGTAATAAGTATAGTAATTGTCGTACTATCGATCATATCTGCATAATATTGCTAATAATATGAGTTAGATTGATAATAATAAGAGTAATGAGTATAGTAATTGTCGTACTATCGATCATATCTGCATAATATGGCTAATAATATGAGCTAGATTGATAATAATAAGAGTAATAAGTACAGTAATTGTCGTTATATCGACCATATAAGCATAATGTGGCGGATAATATGAGTTAGATTGATAATAATAAGAGTAATGAGTATAGTAATTGTCGTTCTATCGACCACGTAAGCATAATATGGCTAATAATATGAGTTAGATTGATAATAATAAGAGTAATGAGTATAGTAATTGTCGTTCTATCGGTCATATAACCATAATATGGCTGATAATATGAGTTAGATTGATAATAGTGAGTGTAATAAGTAACGTAATTGTCGTTCTATCGATCATATAAGCACAATATCGCTAATAATATGAGTTAGATTGATAATAATAAGAGTCATGAGTATAGTAATTGTCGTACTATCGATCATATCTGCATAATATGGCTAATAATATGAGCTAGATTGATAATAATAAGAGTAATAAGTACAGTAATTGTCGTTATATCGACCATATAAGCATAATGTGGCTAATAATATGAGTTAGATTGATAATAGTGAGTGTAATAGTTACAGTAATTGTCGTTCTATCGATCATATAAGCATAATATGGCTAATAATATGAGTTAGATTTATAATAATAAGAGTAATATGTATAGTAATTGTCGTTCTATCGGTCATATAACCATAATATGGCTGATAATATGAGTTAGATTGATAATAGTGAGTGTAATAAGTAACGTAATTGTCGTTCTATCGATCATATAAGCATTATGTGGCTAATAATATGAGTTAGATTGATAACAGTGAGCGTAATAAGTATAGTAATTGTTGTTCTATCGATCATATAAGCATAATATGGCTAACAATATGAGTTAGATTGATAATAATAAGAGTAATAAGTACAGTAATTGTCGTTATATCGATCATATAAGCATAATGTGGCTAATAATATGAGTTAGATTGATAATAGTGAGTGTAATAAGTATAGTAATTGTCGTTCTATCGATCATATAAGCATAATCTGCCTAATAATATGAGTTAGATTGATAATAGCGAGTGTAATAAGTATAGTAATTGTCGTTCTATCGATCATATAAGCAGAATCTGGCTAATAATATGAGTTAGATTGATAATAGTGAGTGTAATAAGTATAGTAATTGTCTTTCTATCGATCATATAAGCAGAATATTGCTGATAATATGAGTTAGATTGATAATAATAAGAGTAATGAGTATAGTAATTGTCGTACTACCGATCATACCTGCATAATATTGCTAATAATATGAGCTAGATTGATAATAATAAGAGTAATAAGTACAGTAACTGTCGTTATATCGATCATATCTGCATAATATGGCTAATATAATGAGCTAGATTAATAATAATAAGAGTAATAAGTACAGTAATTGTCGTTATACCGATCATATAAGCATAATGTGGCTAATAATATGAGTTAGATTGATAATAGTGAGCGTAATAAGTACAGTAATTGTCGTTCTATCGATCATATAAGCATAATGTGGCTAATAAAATGAGTTAGATTGTTAATAGTGAGCGTAATAAGTATAGTAATTGTCGTTTTATCGATCATATAAGCATAGTATGGCTAATAATATGAGTTAGATTGATAATAGTGAGTGTAATAAGTAACGTAATTGTCGTTCTATCGATCATATAAGCACAATATCGCTAATAATATGAGTTAGATTGATAATAATAAGAGTAATGAGTATAGTAATTGTCGTACTATCGATCATATCTGCATAATTGGCTAATAATAGGAGCTAGATTGATAATAATAAGAGAAATAAGTACAGTAATTGTCGTTATATCGATCATATAAGCATAATATGGCTAATAATATGAGTTAGATTGATAATAATAAGTGTAATGAGTATAGTAATTGTCGTCCTTTCGATCATATAAGCATAATATGGCTAATAATATGAGTTACATTCATAATAATAAGAATAATAGGTATAGTAATTGTCGTTCTATCGATCATATAAGCATAGTATGGCTAATAATATGAGTTAGATTGATAATAATAAGAGTAATGAGTATAGTAATTGTCGTACTATCGATCATATAAGCATAATATGGCTAATAATATGAGTTAGATTGATAATAATAAGAGTAATAAGTATAGTAATTGTCGTACTATCGATCATATAAGCATAATATGGCTAATAATATGAGTTAGATTGATAATAATAAGAGTAATAAGTATAGTAATTGTCGTACTATCGATCATATCTGCATAATATTGCTAATAATATGAGTTAGATTGATAATAATAAGAGTAATGAGTATAGTAATTGTCGTACTATCGATCATATCTGCATAATATGGCTAATAATATGAGCTAGATTGATAATAATAAGAGTAATAAGTATAGTAATTGTCGTTCTATCGGTCATATAACCATAATATGGCTGATAATATGAGTTAGATTGATAATAGTGAGTGTAATAAGTAACGTAATTGTCGTTCTATCGATCATATAAGCTCAATATCGCTAATAATATGAGTTAGATTGATAACAATAAGAGTAATGAGTATAGTAATTGTCGTACTATCGATCATATCTGCATAATTGGCTAATATTAGGAGCTAGATTGATAATAATAAGAGAAATAAGTACAGTAATTGTCGTTATATCGATCATATAAGCATAATATGGCTAATAATATGAGTTAGATTGATAATAATAAGAGTAATGAGTATAGTAATTGTCGTACTATCGATCATATACGCATAATATGGCTAATAATATGAGTTAGATTGATAATAATAAGAGTAATAAGTATAGTGATTGTCGTACTATCGATCATATAAGCATAATATGGCTAATAATATGAGTTAGATTGATAATAATAAGAGTAATAAGTATAGTAATTGTCGTTCTATCGGTCATATAACCATAATATGGCTGATAATATGAGTTAGATTGATAATAGTGAGTGTAATAAGTAACGTAATTGTCGTTCTATCGATCATATAAGCTCAATATCGCTAATAATATGAGTTAGATTGATAACAATAAGAGTAATGAGTATAGTAATTGTCGTACTATCGATCATATCTGCATAATTGGCTAATATTAGGAGCTAGATTGATAATAATAAGAGAAATAAGTACAGTAATTGTCGTTATATCGATCATATAAGCATAATATGGCTAATAATATGAGTTAGATTGATAATAATAAGTGTAATGAGTATAGTAATTGTCGTCCTTTCGATCATATAAGCATAATATGGCTAATAATATGAGTTACATTCATAATAATAAGAATAATAGGTATAGTAATTATCGTTCTATCGATCATATAAGCATAATATGGCTAATAATATGAGTTAGATTGATAATAATAAGAGTAGTAAGTGTAGTAATTGTCGTTCTATCGGTCATGTAACCATAATATACCTAATAATATGTGTTACATTGATAATGATAAGAGTAATAAGTACAGTAATTGTCGTTATATCGATCATATAAGCATAATGTGGCTAATAATATGAGTTAGATTGATAATAGTGAGTGTAATAAGTATAGTAATTGTCGTTCTATCGATCATATAAGCATAATATGGCTAATAATATGAGTTAGATTGATAATAATAAGAGTAATAAGTATAGTAATTGTCGTACTATCGATCATATCTGCATAATATTGCTAATAATATGAGTTAGATTGATAATAATAAGAGTAATGAGTATAGTAATTGTCGTACTATCGATCATATCTGCATAATATGGCTAATAATATGAGCTAGATTGATAATAATAAGAGTAATAAGTACAGTAATTGTCGTTATATCGACCATATAAGCATAATGTGGCGGATAATATGAGTTAGATTGATAATAATAAGAGTAATGAGTATAGTAATTGTCGTTCTATCGACCACGTAAGCATAATATGGCTAATAATATGAGTTAGATTGATAATAATAAGAGTAATGAGTATAGTAATTGTCGTTCTATCGGTCATATAACCATAATATGGCTGATAATATGAGTTAGATTGATAATAGTGAGTGTAATAAGTAACGTAATTGTCGTTCTATCGATCATATAAGCACAATATCGCTAATAATATGAGTTAGATTGATAATAATAAGAGTCATGAGTATAGTAATTGTCGTACTATCGATCATATCTGCATAATATGGCTAATAATATGAGCTAGATTGATAATAATAAGAGTAATAAGTACAGTAATTGTCGTTATATCGACCATATAAGCATAATGTGGCTAATAATATGAGTTAGATTGATAATAGTGAGTGTAATAGTTACAGTAATTGTCGTTCTATCGATCATATAAGCATAATATGGCTAATAATATGAGTTAGATTTATAATAATAAGAGTAATATGTATAGTAATTGTCGTTCTATCGGTCATATAACCATAATATGGCTGATAATATGAGTTAGATTGATAATAGTGAGTGTAATAAGTAACGTAATTGTCGTTCTATCGATCATATAAGCATTATGTGGCTAATAATATGAGTTAGATTGATAACAGTGAGCGTAATAAGTATAGTAATTGTTGTTCTATCGATCATATAAGCATAATATGGCTAACAATATGAGTTAGATTGATAATAATAAGAGTAATAAGTACAGTAATTGTCGTTATATCGATCATATAAGCATAATGTGGCTAATAATATGAGTTAGATTGATAATAGTGAGTGTAATAAGTATAGTAATTGTCGTTCTATCGATCATATAAGCATAATCTGCCTAATAATATGAGTTAGATTGATAATAGCGAGTGTAATAAGTATAGTAATTGTCGTTCTATCGATCATATAAGCAGAATCTGGCTAATAATATGAGTTAGATTGATAATAGTGAGTGTAATAAGTATAGTAATTGTCTTTCTATCGATCATATAAGCAGAATATTGCTGATAATATGAGTTAGATTGATAATAATAAGAGTAATGAGTATAGTAATTGTCGTACTACCGATCATACCTGCATAATATTGCTAATAATATGAGCTAGATTGATAATAATAAGAGTAATAAGTACAGTAACTGTCGTTATATCGATCATATCTGCATAATATGGCTAATATAATGAGCTAGATTAATAATAATAAGAGTAATAAGTACAGTAATTGTCGTTATACCGATCATATAAGCATAATGTGGCTAATAATATGAGTTAGATTGATAATAGTGAGCGTAATAAGTACAGTAATTGTCGTTCTATCGATCATATAAGCATAATGTGGCTAATAAAATGAGTTAGATTGTTAATAGTGAGCGTATTAAGTATAGTAATTGTCGTTTTATCGATCATATAAGCATAGTATGGCTAATAATATGAGTTAGATTGATAATAGTGAGTGTAATAAGTAACGTAATTGTCGTTCTATCGATCATATAAGCACAATATCGCTAATAATATGAGTTAGATTGATAATAATAAGAGTAATGAGTATAGTAATTGTCGTACTATCGATCATATCTGCATAATTGGCTAATAATAGGAGCTAGATTGATAATAATAAGAGAAATAAGTACAGTAATTGTCGTTATATCGATCATATAAGCATAATATGGCTAATAATATGAGTTAGATTGATAATAATAAGTGTAATGAGTATAGTAATTGTCGTCCTTTCGATCATATAAGCATAATATGGCTAATAATATGAGTTACATTCATAATAATAAGAATAATAGGTATAGTAATTGTCGTTCTATCGATCATATAAGCATAGTATGGCTAATAATATGAGTTAGATTGATAATAATAAGAGTAATGAGTATAGTAATTGTCGTACTATCGATCATATAAGCATAATATGGCTAATAATATGAGTTAGATTGATAATAATAAGAGTAATAAGTATAGTAATTGTCGTACTATCGATCATATAAGCATAATATGGCTAATAATATGAGTTAGATTGATAATAATAAGAGTAATAAGTATAGTAATTGTCGTTCTATCGGTCATATAACCATAATATGGCTGATAATATGAGTTAGATTGATAATAGTGAGTGTAATAAGTAACGTAATTGTCGTTCTATCGATCATATAAGCACAATATCGCTAATAATATGAGTTAGATTGATAATAATAAGAGTAATGAGTATAGTAATTGTCGTACTATCGATCACATCTGCATAATTGGCTAATAATAGGAGCTAGATTGATAATAATAAGAGAAATAAGTACAGTAATTGTCGTTATATCGATCATATAAGCATAATATGGCTAATAATATGAGTTAGATTGATAATAATAAGTGTAATGAGTATAGTAATTGACGTCCTTTCGATCATATAAGCATAATATGGCTAATAATATGAGTTACATTCATAATAATAAGAATAATAGGTATAGTAATTGTCGTTCTATCGGTCATATAACCATAATATGGCTGATAATATGAGTTAGATTGATAATAGTGAGTGTAATAAGTAACGTAATTGTCGTTCTATCGATCATATAAGCACAATATCGCTAATAATATGAGTTAGATTGATAATAATAAGAGTAATGAGTATAGTAATTGTCGTACTATCGATCATATCTGCATAATTGGCTAATAATAGGAGCTAGATTGATAATAATAAGAGAAATAAGTACAGTAATTGTCGTTATATCGATCATATAAGCATAATATGGCTAATAATATGAGTTAGATTGATAATAATAAGTGTAATGAGTATAGTAATTGTCGTCCTTTCGATCATATAAGCATAATATGGCTAATAATATGAGTTACATTCATAATAATAAGAATAATAGGTATAGTAATTGTCGTTCTATCGATCATATAAGCATAGTATGGCTAATAATATGAGTTAGATTGATAATAATAAGAGTAATGAGTATAGTAATTGTCGTACTATCGATCATATAAGCATAATATGGCTAATAATATGAGTTAGATTGATAATAATAAGAGTAATAAGTATAGTAATTGTCGTACTATCGATCATATAAGCATAATATTGCTAATAATATGAGCTAGATTGATAATAATAAGAGTAATATGTACAGTAACTGTCGTTATATCGATCATATCTGCATAATATGGCTAATATAATGAGCTAGATTAATAATAATAAGAGTAATAAGTACAGTAATTGTCGTTATACCGATCATATAAGCATAATGTGGCTAATAATATGAGTTAGATTGATAATAGTGAGCGTAATAAGTATAGTAATTGTCGTTCTATCGATCATATAAGCATAATGTGGCTAATAAAATGAGTTAGATTGTTAATAGTGAGCGTAATAAGTATAGTAATTGTCGTTTTATCGATCATATAAGCATAGTATGGCTAATAATATGAGTTAGATTGATAATAATAAGAGTAATGAGTATAGTAATTGTCGTACTATCGACCATATAAGCATAATATGGCTAATAATATGAGTTAGATTGATAATAATAAGAGTAATAAGTATAGTAATTGTCGTACTATCGATCATATAAGCATAATATGGCTAATAATATGAGTTAGATTGATAATAATAAGAGTAATAAGTATAGTAATTGTCGTTCTATCGGTCATATAACCATAATATGGCTGATAATATGAGTTAGATTGATAATAGTGAGTGTAATAAGTAACGTAATTGTCGTTCTATCGATCATATAAGCACAATATCGCTAATAATATGAGTTAGATTGATAATAATAAGAGTAATGAGTATAGTAATTGTCGTACTATCGATCATATCTGCATAATTGGCTAATAATAGGAGCTAGATTGATAATAATAAGAGAAATAAGTACAGTAATTGTCGTTATATCGATCATATAAGCATAATATGGCTAATAATATGAGTTAGATTGATAATAATAAGTGTAATGAGTATAGTAATTGTCGTCCTTTCGATCATATAAGCATAATATGGCTAATAATATGAGTTACATTCATAATAATAAGAATAATAGGTATAGTAATTGTCGTTCTATCGATCATATAAGCACAATATCGCTAATAATATGAGTTAGATTGATAATAATAAGAGTAATGAGTATAGTAATTGTCGTACTATCGATCACATCTGCATAATTGGCTAATAATAGGAGCTAGATTGATAATAATAAGAGAAATAAGTACAGTAATTGTCGTTATATCGATCATATAAGCATAATATGGCTAATAATATGAGTTAGATTGATAATAATAAGTGTAATGAGTATAGTAATTGTCGTCCTTTCGATCATATAAGCATAATATGGCTAATAATATGAGTTACATTCATAATAATAAGAATAATAGGTATAGTAATTGTCGTTCTATCGATCATATAAGCATAATATGGCTAATAATATGAGTTAGATTGATAATAATAAGAGTAGTAAGTGTAGTAATTGTCGTTCTATCGGTCATATAACCATAATATACCTAATAATATGAGTTAGATTGATAATAGTGAGTGTAATAAGTATAGTAAATGTCGTTCTATCGATCATATAAGCAGAATCTGGCTAATAATATGAGTTAGATTGATAATAGTGAGTGTAATAAGTATAGTAATTGTCTTTCTATCGATCATATAAGCAGAATATTGCTAATAATATGAGTTAGATTGATAATAATAAGAGTAATGAGTATAGTAATTGTCGTACTACCGATCATACCTGCATAATATTGCTAATAATATGAGCTAGATTGATAATAATAAGAGTAATAAGTACAGTAACTGTCGTTATATCGATCATATCTGAATAATATGGCTAATATAATGAGCTAGATTAATAATAATAAGAGTAATACGTACAGTAATTGTCGTTATACCGATCATATAAGCATAATGTGGCTAATAATATGAGTTAGATTGATAATAGTGAGCGTAATAAGTATAGTAATTGTCGTTCTATCGATCATATAAGCATAATGTGGCTAATAAAATGAGTTAGATTGTTAATAGTGAGCGTAATAAGTATAGTAATTGTCGTTTTATCGATCATATAAGCATAGTATGGCTAATAATATGAGTTAGATTGATAATAATAAGAGTAATGAGTATAGTAATTGTCGTACTATCGACCATATAAGCATAATATGGCTAATAATATGAGTTAGATTGATAATAATAAGAGTAATAAGTATAGTAATTGTCGTACTATCGATCATATAAGCATAATATGGCTAATAATATGAGTTAGATTGATAATAATAAGAGTAATAAGTATAGTAATTGTCGTTCTATCGGTCATATAACCATAATATGGCTGATAATATGAGTTAGATTGATAATAGTGAGTGTAATAAGTAACGTAATTGTCGTTCTATCGATCATATAAGCACAATATCGCTAATAATATGAGTTAGATTGATAATAATAAGAGTAATGAGTATAGTAATCGTCGTACTATCGATCATATCTGCATAATATGGCTAATAATATGAGCTAGATTGATAATAATAAGAGTAATAAGTACAGTAATTGTCGTTATATCGACCATATAAGCATAATGTGGCGGATAATATGAGTTAGATTGATAATAATAAGAGTAATGAGTATAGTAATTGTCGTTCTATCGACCACGTAAGCATAATATGGCTAATAATATGAGTTAGATTGATAATAATAAGAGTAATGAGTATAGTAATTGTCGTTCTATCGGTCATATAACCATAATATGGCTGATAATATGAGTTAGATTGATAATAGTGAGTGTAATAAGTAACGTAATTGTCGTTCTATCGATCATATAAGCACAATATCGCTAATAATATGAGTTAGATTGATAATAATAAGAGTAATGAGTATAGTAATTGTCGTACTATCGATCATATCTGCATAATATGGCTAATAATATGAGCTAGATTGATAATAATAAGAGTAATAAGTACAGTAATTGTCGTTATATCGACCATATAAGCATAATGTGGATAATAATATGAGTTAGATTGATAATAGTGAGTGTAATAAGTATAGTAATTGTCGTTCTATCGATCATATAAGCATAATATGGCTAATAATATGAGTTAGATTGATAATAATAAGAGTAATAAGTATAGTAATTGTCGTACTATCGATCATATCTGCATAATATTGCTAATAATATGAGTTAGATTGATAATAATAAGAGTAATGAGTATAGTAATTGTCGTACTATCGATCATATCTGCATAATATGGCTAATAATATGAGCTAGATTGATAATAATAAGAGTAATAAGTACAGTAATTGTCGTTATATCGACCATATAAGCATAATGTGGCGGATAATATGAGTTAGATTGATAATAATAAGAGTAATGAGTATAGTAATTGTCGTTCTATCGACCACGTAAGCATAATATGGCTAATAATATGAGTTAGATTGATAATAATAAGAGTAATGAGTATAGTAATTGTCGTTCTATCGGTCATATAACCATAATATGGCTGATAATATGAGTTAGATTGATAATAGTGAGTGTAATAAGTAACGTAATTGTCGTTCTATCGATCATATAAGCACAATATCGCTAATAATATGAGTTAGATTGATAATAATAAGAGTCATGAGTATAGTAATTGTCGTACTATCGATCATATCTGCATAATATGGCTAATAATATGAGCTAGATTGATAATAATAAGAGTAATAAGTACAGTAATTGTCGTTATATCGACCATATAAGCATAATGTGGCTAATAATATGAGTTAGATTGATAATAGTGAGTGTAATAGTTATAGTAATTGTCGTTCTATCGATCATATAAGCATAATATGGCTAATAATATGAGTTAGATTTATAATAATAAGAGTAATGAGTATAGTAATTGTCGTACTATCGATCATATCTGCATAATATGGCTAATAATATGAGCTAGATTGATAATAATAAGAGTAATAAGTACAGTAATTGTCGTTATATCGACCATATAAGCATAATGTGGCGGATAATATGAGTTAGATTGATAATAATAAGAGTAATGAGTATAGTAATTGTCGTTCTATCGACCACGTAAGCATAATATGGCTAATAATATGAGTTAGATTGATAATAATAAGAGTAATGAGTATAGTAATTGTCGTTCTATCGGTCATATAACCATAATATGGCTGATAATATGAGTTAGATTGATAATAGTGAGTGTAATAAGTAACGTAATTGTCGTTCTATCGATCATATAAGCACAATATCGCTAATAATATGAGTTAGATTGATAATAATAAGAGTCATGAGTATAGTAATTGTCGTACTATCGATCATATCTGCATAATATGGCTAATAATATGAGCTAGATTGATAATAATAAGAGTAATAAGTACAGTAATTGTCGTTATATCGACCATATAAGCATAATGTGGCTAATAATATGAGTTAGATTGATAATAGTGAGTGTAATAGTTACAGTAATTGTCGTTCTATCGATCATATAAGCATAATATGGCTAATAATATGAGTTAGATTTATAATAATAAGAGTAATATGTATAGTAATTGTCGTTCTATAGGTCATATAACCATAATATGGCTGATAATATGAGTTAGATTGATAATAGTGAGTGTAATAAGTAACGTAATTGTCGTTCTATCGATCATATAAGCATTATGTGGCTAATAATATGAGTTAGATTGATAACAGTGAGCGTAATAAGTATAGTAATTGTCGTTCTATCGATCATATAAGCATAATATGGCTAACAATATGAGTTAGATTGATAATAATAAGAGTAATAAGTACAGTAATTGTCGTTATATCGATCATATAAGCATAATGTGGCTAATAATATGAGTTGGATTGATAATAGTGAGTGTAATAAGTATAGTAATTGTCGTTCTATCGATCATATAAGCATAATCTGCCTAATAATATGAGTTAGATTGATAATAGCGAGTGTAATAAGTATAGTAATTGTCGTTCTATCGATCATATAAGCAGAATCTGGCTAATAATATGAGTTAGATTGATAATAGTGAGTGTAATAAGTATAGTAATTGTCTTTCTATCGATCATATAAGCAGAATATTGCTGATAATATGAGTTAGATTGATAATAATAAGAGTAATGAGTATAGTAATTGTCGTACTACCGATCATACCTGCATAATATTGCTAATAATATGAGCTAGATTGATAATAATAAGAGTAATAAGTACAGTAACTGTCGTTATATCGATCATATCTGCATAATATGGCTAATATAATGAGCTAGATTAATAATAATAAGAGTAATAAGTACAGTAATTGTCGTTATACCGATCATATAAGCATAATGTGGCTAATAATATGAGTTAGATTGATAATAGTGAGCGTAATAAGTATAGTAATTGTCGTTCTATCGATCATATAAGCATAATGTGGCTAATAAAATGAGTTAGATTGTTAATAGTGAGCGTAATAAGTATAGTAATTGTCGTTTTATCGATCATATAAGCATAGTATGGCTAATAATATGAGTTAGATTGATAATAGTGAGTGTAATAAGTAACGTAATTGTCGTTCTATCGATCATATAAGCACAATATCGCTAATAATATGAGTTAGATTGATAATAATAAGAGTAATGAGTATAGTAATTGTCGTACTATCGATCATATCTGCATAATTGGCTAATAATAGGAGCTAGATTGATAATAATAAGAGAAATAAGTACAGTAATTGTCGTTATATCGATCATATAAGCATAATATGGCTAATAATATGAGTTAGATTTATAATAATAAGAGTAATATGTATAGTAATTGTCGTTCTATCGGTCATATAACCATAATATGGCTGATAATATGAGTTAGATTGATAATAGTGAGTGTAATAAGTAACGTAATTGTCGTCCTATCGATCATATAAGCATTATGTGGCTAATAATATGAGTTAGATTGATAACAGTGAGCGTAATAAGTATAGTAATTGTCGTTCTATCGATCATATAAGCATAATATGGCTAACAATATGAGTTAGATTGATAATAATAAGAGTAATAAGTACAGTAATTGTCGTTATATCGATCATATAAGCATAATGTGGCTAATAATATGAGTTGGATTGATAATAGTGAGTGTAATAAGTATAGTAATTGTCGTTCTATCGATCATATAAGCATAATCTGCCTAATAATATGAGTTAGATTGATAATAGCGAGTGTAATAAGTATAGTAATTGTCGTTCTATCGATCATATAAGCAGAATCTGGCTAATAATATGAGTTAGATTGATAATAGTGAGTGTAATAAGTATAGTAATTGTCTTTCTATCGATCATATAAGCAGAATATTGCTGATAATATGAGTTAGATTGATAATAATAAGAGTAATGAGTATAGTAATTGTCGTACTACCGATCATACCTGCATAATATTGCTAATAATATGAGCTAGATTGATAATAATAAGAGTAATAAGTACAGTAACTGTCGTTATATCGATCATATCTGCATAATATGGCTAATATAATGAGCTAGATTAATAATAATAAGAGTAATAAGTACAGTAATTGTCGTTATACCGATCATATAACCATAATATGGCTGATAATATGAGTTAGATTGATAATAGTGAGTGTAATAAGTAACGTAATTGTCGTTCTATCGATCATATAAGCACAATATCGCTAATAATATGAGTTAGATTGATAATAATAAGAGTCATGAGTATAGTAATTGTCGTACTATCGATCATATCTGCATAATATGGCTAATAATATGAGCTAGATTGATAATAATAAGAGTAATAAGTACAGTAATTGTCGTTATATCGACCATATAAGCATAATGTGGCTAATAATATGAGTTAGATTGATAATAGTGAGTGTAATAGTTATAGTAATTGTCGTTCTATCGATCATATAAGCATAATATGGCTAATAATATGAGTTAGATTTATAATAATAAGAGTAATGAGTATAGTAATTGTCGTACTATCGATCATATCTGCATAATATGGCTAATAATATGAGCTAGATTGATAATAATAAGAGTAATAAGTACAGTAATTGTCGTTATATCGACCATATAAGCATAATGTGGCGGATAATATGAGTTAGATTGATAATAATAAGAGTAATGAGTATAGTAATTGTCGTTCTATCGACCACGTAAGCATAATATGGCTAATAATATGAGTTAGATTGATAATAATAAGAGTAATGAGTATAGTAATTGTCGTTCTATCGGTCATATAACCATAATATGGCTGATAATATGAGTTAGATTGATAATAGTGAGTGTAATAAGTAACGTAATTGTCGTTCTATCGATCATATAAGCACAATATCGCTAATAATATGAGTTAGATTGATAATAATAAGAGTCATGAGTATAGTAATTGTCGTACTATCGATCATATCTGCATAATATGGCTAATAATATGAGCTAGATTGATAATAATAAGAGTAATAAGTACAGTAATTGTCGTTATATCGACCATATAAGCATAATGTGGCTAATAATATGAGTTAGATTGATAATAGTGAGTGTAATAGTTACAGTAATTGTCGTTCTATCGATCATATAAGCATAATATGGCTAATAATATGAGTTAGATTTATAATAATAAGAGTAATATGTATAGTAATTGTCGTTCTATAGGTCATATAACCATAATATGGCTGATAATATGAGTTAGATTGATAATAGTGAGTGTAATAAGTAACGTAATTGTCGTTCTATCGATCATATAAGCATTATGTGGCTAATAATATGAGTTAGATTGATAACAGTGAGCGTAATAAGTATAGTAATTGTCGTTCTATCGATCATATAAGCATAATATGGCTAACAATATGAGTTAGATTGATAATAATAAGAGTAATAAGTACAGTAATTGTCGTTATATCGATCATATAAGCATAATGTGGCTAATAATATGAGTTGGATTGATAATAGTGACTGTAATAAGTATAGTAATTGTCGTTCTATCGATCATATAAGCATAATCTGCCTAATAATATGAGTTAGATTGATAATAGCGAGTGTAATAAGTATAGTAATTGTCGTTCTATCGATCATATAAGCAGAATCTGGCTAATAATATGAGTTAGATTGATAATAGTGAGTGTAATAAGTATAGTAATTGTCTTTCTATCGATCATATAAGCAGAATATTGCTGATAATATGAGTTAGATTGATAATAATAAGAGTAATGAGTATAGTAATTGTCGTACTACCGATCATACCTGCATAATATTGCTAATAATATGAGCTAGATTGATAATAATAAGAGTAATAAGTACAGTAACTGTCGTTATATCGATCATATCTGCATAATATGGCTAATATAATGAGCTAGATTAATAATAATAAGAGTAATAAGTACAGTAATTGTCGTTATACCGATCATATAAGCATAATGTGGCTAATAATATGAGTTAGATTGATAATAGTGAGCGTAATAAGTATAGTAATTGTCGTTCTATCGATCATATAAGCATAATGTGGCTAATAAAATGAGTTAGATTGTTAATAGTGAGCGTAATAAGTATAGTAATTGTCGTTTTATCGATCATATAAGCATAGTATGGCTAATAATATGAGTTAGATTGATAATAGTGAGTGTAATAAGTAACGTAATTGTCGTTCTATCGATCATATAAGCACAATATCGCTAATAATATGAGTTAGATTGATAATAATAAGAGTAATGAGTATAGTAATTGTCGTACTATCGATCATATCTGCATAATTGGCTAATAATAGGAGCTAGATTGATAATAATAAGAGAAATAAGTACAGTAATTGTCGTTATATCGATCATATAAGCATAATATGGCTAATAATATGAGTTAGATTTATAATAATAAGAGTAATATGTATAGTAATTGTCGTTCTATCGGTCATATAACCATAATATGGCTGATAATATGAGTTAGATTGATAATAGTGAGTGTAATAAGTAACGTAATTGTCGTCCTATCGATCATATAAGCATTATGTGGCTAATAATATGAGTTAGATTGATAACAGTGAGCGTAATAAGTATAGTAATTGTCGTTCTATCGATCATATAAGCATAATATGGCTAACAATATGAGTTAGATTGATAATAATAAGAGTAATAAGTACAGTAATTGTCGTTATATCGATCATATAAGCATAATGTGGCTAATAATATGAGTTGGATTGATAATAGTGAGTGTAATAAGTATAGTAATTGTCGTTCTATCGATCATATAAGCATAATCTGCCTAATAATATGAGTTGGATTGATAATAGCGAGTGTAATAAGTATAGTAATTGTCGTTCTATCGATCATATAAGCAGAATCTGGCTAATAATATGAGTTAGATTGATAATAGTGAGTGTAATAAGTATAGTAATTGTCTTTCTATCGATCATATAAGCAGAATATTGCTGATAATATGAGTTAGATTGATAATAATAAGAGTAATGAGTATAGTAATTGTCGTACTACCGATCATACCTGCATAATATTGCTAATAATATGAGCTAGATTGATAATAATAAGAGTAATAAGTACAGTAACTGTCGTTATATCGATCATATCTGCATAATATGGCTAATATAATGAGCTAGATTAATAATAATAAGAGTAATAAGTACAGTAATTGTCGTTATACCGATCATATAAGCATAATGTGGCTAATAATATGAGTTAGATTGATAATAGTGAGCGTAATAAGTATAGTAATTGTAGTTCTATCGATCATATAAGCATAATGTGGCTAATAAAATGAGTTAGATTGTTAATAGTGAGCGTAATAAGTATAGTAATTGTCGTTTTATCGATCATATAAGCATAGTATGGCTAATAATATGAGTTAGATTGATAATAGTGAGTGTAATAAGTAACGTAATTGTCGTTCTATCGATCATATAAGCACAATATCGCTAATAATATGAGTTAGATTGATAATAATAAGAGTAATGAGTATAGTAATTGTCGTACTATCGATCATATCTGCATAATTGGCTAATAATAGGTGCTAGATTGATAATAATAAGAGAAATAAGTACAGTAATTGTCGTTATATCGATCATATAAGCATAATATGGCTAATAATATGAGTTAGATTGATAATAATAAGTGTAATGAGTATAGTAATTGTCGTCCTTTCGATCATATAAGCATAATATGGCTAATAATATGAGTTACATTCATAATAATAAGAATAATAGGTATAGTAATTGTCGTTCTATCGATCATATAAGCATAGTATGGCTAATAATATGAGTTAGATTGATAATAATAAGAGTAATGAGTATAGTAATTGTCGTACTATCGATCATATAAGCATAATATGGCTAATAATATGAGTTAGATTGATAATAATAAGAGTAATAAGTATAGTAATTGTCGTACTATCGATCATATAAGCATAATATTGCTAATAATATGAGCTAGATTGATAATAATAAGAGTAATAAGTACAGTAACTGTCGTTATATCGATCATATCTGCATAATATGGCTAATATAATGAGCTAGATTAATAATAATAAGAGTAATAAGTACAGTAATTGTCGTTATACCGATCATATAAGCATAATGTGGCTAATAATATGAGTTAGATTGATAATAGTGAGCGTAATAAGTATAGTAATTGTCGTTCTATCGATCATATAAGCATAATGTGGCTAATAAAATGAGTTAGATTGTTAATAGTGAGCGTAATAAGTATAGTAATTGTCGTTTTATCGATCATATAAGCATAGTATGGCTAATAATATGAGTTAGATTGATAATAATAAGAGTAATGAGTATAGTAATTGTCGTACTATCGACCATATAAGCATAATATGGCTAATAATATGAGTTAGATTGATAATAATAAGAGTAATAAGTATAGTAATTGTCGTACTATCGATCATATAAGCATAATATGGCTAATAATATGAGTTAGATTGATAATAATAAGAGTAATAAGTATAGTAATTGTCGTTCTATCGGTCATATAACCATAATATGGCTGATAATATGAGTTAGATTGATAATAGTGAGTGTAATAAGTAACGTAATTGTCGTTCTATCGATCATATAAGCACAATATCGCTAATAATATGAGTTAGATTGATAATAATAAGAGTAATGAGTATAGTAATTGTCGTACTATCGATCATATCTGCATAATTGGCTAATAATAGGAGCTAGATTGATAATAATAAGAGAAATAAGTACAGTAATTGTCGTTATATCGATCATATAAGCATAATATGGCTAATAATATGAGTTAGATTGATAATAATAAGTGTAATGAGTATAGTAATTGTCGTCCTTTCGATCATATAAGCATAATATGGCTAATAATATGAGTTACATTCATAATAATAAGAATAATAGGTATAGTAATTGTCGTTCTATCGATCATATAAGCATAATATGGCTAATAATATGAGTTAGATTGATAATAATAAGAGTAGTAAGTGTAGTAATTGTCGTTCTATCGGTCATATAACCATAATATACCTAATAATATGAGTTAGATTGATAATAGTGAGTGTAATAAGTATAGTAAATGTCGTTCTATCGATCATATAAGCAGAATCTGGCTAATAATATGAGTTAGATTGATAATAGTGAGTGTAATAAGTATAGTAATTGTCTTTCTATCGATCATATAAGCAGAATATTGCTAATAATATGAGTTAGATTGATAATAATAAGAGTAATGAGTATAGTAATTGTCGTACTACCGATCATACCTGCATAATATTGCTAATAATATGAGCTAGATTGATAATAATAAGAGTAATAAGTACAGTAACTGTCGTTATATCGATCATATCTGCATAATATGGCTAATATAATGAGCTAGATTAATAATAATAAGAGTAATACGTACAGTAATTGTCGTTATACCGATCATATAAGCATAATGTGGCTAATAATATGAGTTAGATTGATAATAGTGAGCGTAATAAGTATAGTAATTGTCGTTCTATCGATCATATAAGCATAATGTGGCTAATAAAATGAGTTAGATTGTTAATAGTGAGCGTAATAAGTATAGTAATTGTCGTTTTATCGATCATATAAGCATAGTATGGCTAATAATATGAGTTAGATTGATAATAATAAGAGTAATGAGTATAGTAATTGTCGTACTATCGACCATATAAGCATAATATGGCTAATAATATGAGTTAGATTGATAATAATAAGAGTAATAAGTATAGTAATTGTCGTACTATCGATCATATAAGCATAATATGGCTAATAATATGAGTTAGATTGATAATAATAAGAGTAATAAGTATAGTAATTGTCGTTCTATCGGTCATATAACCATAATATGGCTGATAATATGAGTTAGATTGATAATAGTGAGTGTAATAAGTAACGTAATTGTCGTTCTATCGATCATATAAGCACAATATCGCTAATAATATGAGTTAGATTGATAATAATAAGAGTAATGAGTATAGTAATCGTCGTACTATCGATCATATCTGCATAATATGGCTAATAATATGAGCTAGATTGATAATAATAAGAGTAATAAGTACAGTAATTGTCGTTATATCGACCATATAAGCATAATGTGGCGGATAATATGAGTTAGATTGATAATAATAAGAGTAATGAGTATAGTAATTGTCGTTCTATCGACCACGTAAGCATAATATGGCTAATAATATGAGTTAGATTGATAATAATAAGAGTAATGAGTATAGTAATTGTCGTTCTATCGGTCATATAACCATAATATGGCTGATAATATGAGTTAGATTGATAATAGTGAGTGTAATAAGTAACGTAATTGTCGTTCTATCGATCATATAAGCACAATATCGCTAATAATATGAGTTAGATTGATAATAATAAGAGTAATGAGTATAGTAATTGTCGTACTATCGATCATATCTGCATAATATGGCTAATAATATGAGCTAGATTGATAATAATAAGAGTAATAAGTACAGTAATTGTCGTTATATCGACCATATAAGCATAATGTGGATAATAATATGAGTTAGATTGATAATAGTGAGTGTAATAAGTATAGTAATTGTCGTTCTATCGATCATATAAGCATAATATGGCTAATAATATGAGTTAGATTGATAATAATAAGAGTAATAAGTATAGTAATTGTCGTACTATCGATCATATCTGCATAATATTGCTAATAATATGAGTTAGATTGATAATAATAAGAGTAATGAGTATAGTAATTGTCGTACTATCGATCATATCTGCATAATATGGCTAATAATATGAGCTAGATTGATAATAATAAGAGTAATAAGTACAGTAATTGTCGTTATATCGACCATATAAGCATAATGTGGCGGATAATATGAGTTAGATTGATAATAATAAGAGTAATGAGTATAGTAATTGTCGTTCTATCGACCACGTAAGCATAATATGGCTAATAATATGAGTTAGATTGATAATAATAAGAGTAATGAGTATAGTAATTGTCGTTCTATCGGTCATATAACCATAATATGGCTGATAATATGAGTTAGATTGATAATAGTGAGTGCAATAAGTAACGTAATTGTCGTTCTATCGATCATATAAGCACAATATCGCTAATAATATGAGTTAGATTGATAATAATAAGAGTCATGAGTATAGTAATTGTCGTACTATCGATCATATCTGCATAATATGGCTAATAATATGAGCTAGATTGATAATAATAAGAGTAATAAGTACAGTAATTGTCGTTATATCGACCATATAAGCATAATGTGGCTAATAATATGAGTTAGATTGATAATAGTGAGTGTAATAGTTATAGTAATTGTCGTTCTATCGATCATATAAGCATAATATGGCTAATAATATGAGTTAGATTTATAATAATAAGAGTAATGAGTATAGTAATTGTCGTACTATCGATCATATCTGCATAATATGGCTAATAATATGAGCTAGATTGATAATAATAAGAGTAATAAGTACAGTAATTGTCGTTATATCGACCATATAAGCATAATGTGGCGGATAATATGAGTTAGATTGATAATAATAAGAGTAATGAGTATAGTAATTGTCGTTCTATCGACCACGTAAGCATAATATGGCTAATAATATGAGTTAGATTGATAATAATAAGAGTAATGAGTATAGTAATTGTCGTTCTATCGGTCATATAACCATAATATGGCTGATAATATGAGTTAGATTGATAATAGTGAGTGTAATAAGTAACGTAATTGTCGTTCTATCGATCATATAAGCACAATATCGCTAATAATATGAGTTAGATTGATAATAATAAGAGTCATGAGTATAGTAATTGTCGTACTATCGATCATATCTGCATAATATGGCTAATAATATGAGCTAGATTGATAATAATAAGAGTAATAAGTACAGTAATTGTCGTTATATCGACCATATAAGCATAATGTGGCTAATAATATGAGTTAGATTGATAATAGTGAGTGTAATAGTTACAGTAATTGTCGTTCTATCGATCATATAAGCATAATATGGCTAATAATATGAGTTAGATTTATAATAATAAGAGTAATATGTATAGTAATTGTCGTTCTATCGGTCATATAACCATAATATGGCTGATAATATGAGTTAGATTGATAATAGTGAGTGTAATAAGTAACGTAATTGTCGTTCTATCGATCATATAAGCATTATGTGGCTAATAATATGAGTTAGATTGATAACAGTGAGCGTAATAAGTATAGTAATTGTCGTTCTATCGATCATATAAGCATAATATGGCTAACAATATGAGTTAGATTGATAATAATAAGAGTAATAAGTACAGTAATTGTCGTTATATCGATCATATAAGCATAATGTGACTAATAATATGAGTTGGATTGATAATAGTGAGTGTAATAAGTATAGTAATTGTCGTTCTATCGATCATATAAGCATAATCTGCCTAATAATATGAGTTAGATTGATAATAGCGAGTGTAATAAGTATAGTAATTGTCGTTCTATCGATCATATAAGCAGAATCTGGCTAATAATATGAGTTAGATTGATAATAGTGAGTGTAATAAGTATAGTAATTGTCTTTCTATCGATCATATAAGCAGAATATTGCTGATAATATGAGTTAGATTGATAATAATAAGAGTAATGAGTATAGTAATTGTCGTACTACCGATCATACCTGCATAATATTGCTAATAATATGAGCTAGATTGATAATAATAAGAGTAATAAGTACAGTAACTGTCGTTATATCGATCATATCTGCATAATATGGCTAATATAATGAGCTAGATTAATAATAATAAGAGTAATAAGTACAGTAATTGTCGTTATACCGATCATATAAGCATAATGTGGCTAATAATATGAGTTAGATTGATAATAGTGAGCGTAATAAGTATAGTAATTGTCGTTCTATCGATCATATAAGCATAATGTGGCTAATAAAATGAGTTAGATTGTTAATAGTGAGCGTAATAAGTATAGTAATTGTCGTTTTATCGATCATATAAGCATAGTATGGCTAATAATATGAGTTAGATTGATAATAGTGAGTGTAATAAGTAACGTAATTGTCGTTCTATCGATCATATAAGCACAATATCGCTAATAATATGAGTTAGATTGATAATAATAAGAGTAATGAGTATAGTAATTGTCGTACTATCGATCATATCTGCATAATTGGCTAATAATAGGAGCTAGATTGATAATAATAAGAGAAATAAGTACAGTAATTGTCGTTATATCGATCATATAAGCATAATATGGCTAATAATATGAGTTAGATTTATAATAATAAGAGTAATATGTATAGTAATTGTCGTTCTATCGGTCATATAACCATAATATGGCTGATAATATGAGTTAGATTGATAATAGTGAGTGTAATAAGTAACGTAATTGTCGTCCTATCGATCATATAAGCATTATGTGGCTAATAATATGAGTTAGATTGATAACAGTGAGCGTAATAAGTATAGTAATTGTCGTTCTATCGATCATATAAGCATAATATGGCTAACAATATGAGTTAGATTGATAATAATAAGAGTAATAAGTACAGTAATTGTCGTTATACCGATCATATAAGCATAATGTGGCTAATAATATGAGTTAGATTGATAATAGTGAGCGTAATAAGTATAGTAATTGTCGTTCTATCGATCATATAAGCATAATGTGGCTAATAAAATGAGTTAGATTGTTAATAGTGAGCGTAATAAGTATAGTAATTGTCGTTTTATCGATCATATAAGCATAGTATGGCTAATAATATGAGTTAGATTGATAATAATAAGAGTAATGAGTATAGTAATTGTCGTACTATCGACCATATAAGCATAATATGGCTAATAATATGAGTTAGATTGATAATAATAAGAGTAATAAGTATAGTAATTGTCGTACTATCGATCATATAAGCATAATATGGCTAATAATATGAGTTAGATTGATAATAATAAGAGTAATAAGTATAGTAATTGTCGTTCTATCGGTCATATAACCATAATATGGCTGATAATATGAGTTAGATTGATAATAGTGAGTGTAATAAGTAACGTAATTGTCGTTCTATCGATCATATAAGCACAATATCGCTAATAATATGAGTTAGATTGATAATAATAAGAGTAATGAGTATAGTAATTGTCGTACTATCGATCATATCTGCATAATTGGCTAATAATAGGAGCTAGATTGATAATAATAAGAGAAATAAGTACAGTAATTGTCGTTATATCGATCATATAAGCATAATATGGCTAATAATATGAGTTAGATTGATAATAATAAGTGTAATGAGTATAGTAATTGTCGTCCTTTCGATCATATAAGCATAATATGGCTAATAATATGAGTTACATTCATAATAATAAGAATAATAGGTATAGTAATTGTCGTTCTATCGATCATATAAGCATAGTATGGCTAATAATATGAGTTAGATTGATAATAATAAGAGTAATGAGTATAGTAATTGTCGTACTATCGATCATATAAGCATAATATGGCTAATAATATGAGTTAGATTGATAATAATAAGAGTAATAAGTATAGTAATTGTCGTACTATCGATCATATAAGCATAATATGGCTAATAATATGAGTTAGATTGATAATAATAAGAGTAATAAGTATAGTAATTGTCGTTCTATCGGTCATATAACCATAATATGGCTGATAATATGAGTTAGATTGATAATAGTGAGTGTAATAAGTAACGTAATTGTCGTTCTATCGATCATATAAGCACAATATCGCTAATAATATGAGTTAGATTGATAATAATAAGAGTAATGAGTATAGTAATTGTCGTACTATCGATCATATCTGCATAATTGGCTAATAATAGGAGCTAGATTGATAATAATAAGAGAAATAAGTACAGTAATTGTCGTTATATCGATCATATAAGCATAATATGGCTAATAATATGAGTTAGATTGATAATAATAAGTGTAATGAGTATAGTAATTGTCGTCCTTTCGATCATATAAGCATAATATGGCTAATAATATGAGTTACATTCATAATAATAAGAATAATAGGTATAGTAATTGTCGTTCTATCGATCATATAAGCATAGTATGGCTAATAATATGAGTTAGATTGATAATAATAAGAGTAATGAGTATAGTAATTGTCGTACTATCGATCATATAAGCATAATATGGCTAATAATATGAGTTAGATTGATAATAATAAGAGTAATAAGTATAGTAATTGTCGTACTATCGATCATATAAGCATAATATGGCTAATAATATGAGTTAGATTGATAATAATAAGAGTAATAAGTATAGTAATTGTCGTTCTATCGGTCATATAACCATAATATGGCTGATAATATGAGTTAGATTGATAATAGTGAGTGTAATAAGTAACGTAATTGTCGTTCTATCGATCATATAAGCACAATATCGCTAATAATATGAGTTAGATTGATAATAATAAGAGTAATGAGTATAGTAATTGTCGTACTATCGATCACATCTGCATAATTGGCTAATAATAGGAGCTAGATTGATAATAATAAGAGAAATAAGTACAGTAATTGTCGTTATATCGATCATATAAGCATAATATGGCTAATAATATGAGTTAGATTGATAATAATAAGTGTAATGAGTATAGTAATTGTCGTCCTTTCGATCATATAAGCATAATATGGCTAATAATATGAGTTACATTCATAATAATAAGAATAATAGGTATAGTAATTGTCGTTCTATCGATCATATAAGCATAATATGGCTAATAATATGAGTTAGATTGATAATAATAAGAGTAGTAAGTGTAGTAATTGTCGTTCTATCGGTCATATAACCATAATATACCTAATAATATGAGTTAGGTTGATAATAGTGAGTGTAATAAGTATAGTAAATGTCGTTCTATCGATCATATAAGCAGAATCTGGCTAATAATATGAGTTAGATTGATAATAGTGAGTGTAATAAGTATAGTAATTGTCTTTCTATCGATCATATAAGCAGAATATTGCTAATAATATGAGTTAGATTGATAATAATAAGAGTAATGAGTATAGTAATTGTCGTACTACCGATCATACCTGCATAATATTGCTAATAATATGAGCTAGATTGATAATAATAAGAGTAATAAGTACAGTAACTGTCGTTATATCGATCATATCTGCATAATATGGCTAATATAATGAGCTAGATTAATAATAATAAGAGTAATAAGTACAGTAATTGTCGTTATACCGATCATATAAGCATAATGTGGCTAATAATATGAGTTAGATTGATAATAGTGAGCGTAATAAGTATAGTAATTGTCGTTCTATCGATCATATAAGCATAATGTGGCTAATAAAATGAGTTAGATTGTTAATAGTGAGCGTAATAAGTATAGTAATTGTCGTTTTATCGATCATATAAGCATAGTATGGCTAATAATATGAGTTAGATTGATAATAATAAGAGTAATGAGTATAGTAATTGTCGTACTATCGACCATATAAGCATAATATGGCTAATAATATGAGTTAGATTGATAATAATAAGAGTAATAAGTATAGTAATTGTCGTACTATCGATCATATAAGCATAATATGGCTAATAATATGAGTTAGATTGATAATAATAAGAGTAATAAGTATAGTAATTGTCGTTCTATCGGTCATATAACCATAATATGGCTGATAATATGAGTTAGATTGATAATAGTGAGTGTAATAAGTAACGTAATTGTCGTTCTATCGATCATATAAGCACAATATCGCTAATAATATGAGTTAGATTGATAATAATAAGAGTAATGAGTATAGTAATTGTCGTACTATCGATCATATCTGCATAATTGGCTAATAATAGGAGCTAGATTGATAATAATAAGAGAAATAAGTACAGTAATTGTCGTTATATCGATCATATAAGCATAATATGGCTAATAATATGAGTTAGATTGATAATAATAAGTGTAATGAGTATAGTAATTGTCGTCCTTTCGATCATATAAGCATAATATGGCTAATAATATGAGTTACATTCATAATAATAAGAATAATAGGTATAGTAATTGTCGTTCTATCGATCATATAAGCATAGTATGGCTAATAATATGAGTTAGATTGATAATAATAAGAGTAATGAGTATAGTAATTGTCGTACTATCGATCATATAAGCATAATATGGCTAATAATATGAGTTAGATTGATAATAATAAGAGTAATAAGTATAGTAATTGTCGTACTATCGATCATATAAGCATAATATGGCTAATAATATGAGTTAGATTGATAATAATAAGAGTAATAAGTATAGTAATTGTCGTTCTATCGGTCATATAACCATAATATGGCTGATAATATGAGTTAGATTGATAATAGTGAGTGTAATAAGTAACGTAATTGTCGTTCTATCGATCATATAAGCACAATATCGCTAATAATATGAGTTAGATTGATAATAATAAGAGTAATGAGTATAGTAATTGTCGTACTATCGATCACATCTGCATAATTGGCTAATAATAGGAGCTAGATTGATAATAATAAGAGAAATAAGTACAGTAATTGTCGTTATATCGATCATATAAGCATAATATGGCTAATAATATGAGTTAGATTGATAATAATAAGTGTAATGAGTATAGTAATTGTCGTCCTTCCGATCATATAAGCATAATATGGCTAATAATATGAGTTACATTCATAATAATAAGAATAATAGGTATAGTAATTGTCGTTCTATCGATCATATAAGCATAATATGGCTAATAATATGAGTTAGATTGATAATAATAAGAGTAGTAAGTGTAGTAATTGTCGTCCTATCGGTCATATAACCATAATATACCTAATAATATGAGTTACATTGATAATGATAAGAGTAATAAGTACAGTAATTGTCGTTATATCGATCATATATGCATAATGTGGCTAATAATATGAGTTAGATTGATAATAGTGAGTGTAATAAGTATAGTAATTGTCTTTCTATCGATCATATAAGCAGAATATTGCTAATAATATGAGTTAGATTGATAATAATAAGAGTAATGAGTATAGTAATTGTCGTCCTACCGATCATACCTGCATAATATTGCTAATAATATGAGCTAGATTGATAATAATAAGAGTAATAAGTACAGTAACTGTCGTTATATCGATCATATCTGCATAATATGGCTAATAATATGAGCTAGATTAATAATAATAAGAGTAATAAGTACAGTAATTGTCGTTATACCGATCATATAAGCATAATGTGGCTAATAATATGAGTTAGATTGATAATAGTGAGCGTAATAAGTATAGTAATTGTCGTTCTATCGATCATATAAGCATAATGTGGCTAATAAAATGAGTTAGATTGATAATAGTGAGCGTAATAAGTATAGTAATTGTCGTTTTATCGATCATATAAGCATAGTATGGCTAATAATATGTGTTAGATTGATAATAATAAGAGTAATGAGTATAGTAATTGTCGTACTATCGACCATATAAGCATAATATGGCTAATAATATGAGTTAGATTGATAATAATAAGAGTAATAAGTATAGTAATTGTCGTACTATCGATCATATAAGCATAATATGGCTAATAATATGAGTTAGATTGATAATAATAAGAGTAATAAGTATAGTAATTGTCGTTCTATCGGTCATATAACCATAATATGGCTGATAATATGAGTTAGATTGATAATAGTGAGTGTAATAAGTATAGTAATTGTCGTTCTATCGATCATATAAGCATAATCTGCCTAATAATATGAGCTAGATTGATAATAATAAGAGTAATAAGTACAGTAATTGTCGTTATATCGACCATATAAGCATAATGTGGCGGATAATATGAGTTAGATTGATAATAATAAGAGTAATGAGTATAGTAATTGTCGTTCTATCGACCACGTAAGCATAATATGGCTAATAATATGAGTAGATTGATAATAATAAGAGTAATGAGTATAGTAATTGTCGTTCTATGGGTCATATAACCATAATATGGCTGATAATATGAGTTAGATTGATAATAGTGAGTGTAATAAGTAACGTAATTGTCGTTCTATCGATCATATAAGCACAATATCGCTAATAATATGAGTTAGATTGATAATAATAAGAGTCATGAGTATAGTAATTGTCGTACTATCGATCATATCTGCATAATATGGCTAATAATATGAGCTAGATTGATAATAATAAGAGTAATAAGTACAGTAATTGTCGTTATATCGACCATATAAGCATAATGTGGCGGATAATATGAGTTAGATTGATAATAATAAGAGTAATGAGTATAGTAATTGTCGTTCTATCGACCACGTAAGCATAATATGGCTAATAATATGAGTAGATTGATAATAATAAGAGTAATGAGTATAGTAATTGTCGTTCTATGGGTCATATAACCATAATATGGCTGATAATATGAGTTAGATTGATAATAGTGAGTGTAATAAGTAACGTAATTGTCGTTCTATCGATCATATAAGCACAATATCGCTAATAATATGAGTTAGATTGATAATAATAAGAGTCATGAGTATAGTAATTGTCGTACTATCGATCATATCTGCATAATATGGCTAATAATATGAGCTAGATTGATAATAATAAGAGTAATAAGTACAGTAATTGTCGTTATATCGACCATATAAGCATAATGTGGCTAATAATATGAGTTAGATTGATAATAGTGAGTGTAATAGTTATAGTAATTGTCGTTCTATCGATCATATAAGCATAATATGGCTAATAATATGAGTTAGATTTATAATAATAAGAGTAATATGTATAGTAATTGTCGTTCTATCGGTCATATAACCATAATATGGCTGATAATATGAGTTAGATTGATAATAGTGAGTGTAATAAGTAACGTAATTGTCGTTCTATCGATCATATAAGCATTATGTGGCTAATAATATGAGTTAGATTGATAATAGTGAGCGTAATAAGTATAGTAATTGTCGTTCTATGGATCATATAAGCATAATATGGCTAATAATATGAGTTAGATTGACAATAATAAGAGTAATAAGTACAGTAATTGTCGTTATATCGATCATATAAGCATAATGTGGCTAATAATATGAGTTAGGTTGATAATAGTGAGTGTAATAAGTATAGTAATTGTCGTTCTATCGATCATATAAGCATAATCTGCCTAATAATATGAGCTAGATTGATAATAATAAGAGTAATAAGTACAGTAATTGTCGTTATATCGACCATATAAGCATAATGTGGCGGATAATATGAGTTAGATTGATAATAATAAGAGTAATGAGTATAGTAATTGTCGTTCTATCGACCACGTAAGCATAATATGGCTAATAATATGAGTAGATTGATAATAATAAGAGTAATGAGTATAGTAATTGTCGTTCTATGGGTCATATAACCATAATATGGCTGATAATATGAGTTAGATTGATAATAGTGAGTGTAATAAGTAACGTAATTGTCGTTCTATCGATCATATAAGCACAATATCGCTAATAATATGAGTTAGATTGATAATAATAAGAGTCATGAGTATAGTAATTGTCGTACTATCGATCATATCTGCATAATATGGCTAATAATATGAGCTAGATTGATAATAATAAGAGTAATAAGTACAGTAATTGTCGTTATATCGACCATATAAGCATAATGTGGCTAATAATATGAGTTAGATTGATAATAGTGAGTGTAATAGTTATAGTAATTGTCGTTCTATCGATCATATAAGCATAATATGGCTAATAATATGAGTTAGATTTATAATAATAAGAGTAATATGTATAGTAATTGTCGTTCTATCGGTCATATAACCATAATATGGCTGATAATATGAGTTAGATTGATAATAGTGAGTGTAATAAGTAACGTAATTGTCGTTCTATCGATCATATAAGCATTATGTGGCTAATAATATGAGTTAGATTGATAATAGTGAGCGTAATAAGTATAGTAATTGTCGTTCTATGGATCATATAAGCATAATATGGCTAATAATATGAGTTAGATTGATAATAATAAGAGTAATAAGTACAGTAATTGTCGTTATATCGATCATATAAGCATAATGTGGCTAATAATATGAGTTAGATTGATAATAGTGAGTGTAATAAGTATAGTAATTGTCGTTCTATCGATCATATAAGCATAATCTGCCTAATAATATGAGTTAGATTGATAATAGTGAGTGTAATAAGTATAGTAATTGTCGTTCTATCGATCATATAAGCAGAATATCTCTAATAATATGAGTTAGATTGATAATAATAAGAGTCATGAGTATAGTAATTGTCGTACTACCGATCATACCTGCATAATATTGCTAATAATATGACCTAGATTGATAATAATAAGAGTAATAAGTACAGTAATTGTCGTTATATCGATCATATCTGCATAATATGGCTAATAATATGAGCTAGATTAATAATAATAAGAGTAATAAGTACAGTAATTGTCGTTATATCGATCATATAAGCATAAT
>NW_027474288.1:0-59405 GCF_050947335.1 Megachile rotundata | reverse complement strand
ACAGTAATTGTCGTTCTATCGATCATATAAGCATAATGTGGCTAATAATATGAGTTAGATTTATAATAATAAGAGTAATAAGTATAGTAATTGTCGTTCTATCGATAATATAAGCATAATATGGCTAATAATATGAGTTAGGTAGATAATAATAAGAGTAATAAGTATAGTAATTCTCGTTCTATCGATCATATAAGCATAATATGGCTAATAATATGAGTTAGGTAGATAATAATAAGAGCAATAAGTATAGTAATTGTCGTTCAATCGCTCATTTAAGCATAATATGGCTAATAATATGAGTTAGATTGATAATAATAAGAGTAATGAGTACAGTAATTGTCGTTCTATCGATCATATAAGCACAATATGGCTGATAATATGAGTTAGATTGATAATAATAACAGTAATAAGTATAGTAATTGTCGTTCTATCGATAATATAAGCATAATATGGCTAATAATATGAGTTAGATTGATAATACTAAGAGTAGTGAGTATAGTAATTCTCGTTCTATCGATCATATAAGCATAATATGGCTAATAATATGAGTTAGATTGATAATAATAAGCGTAATAAGTATAGTAATTGTCGTTCTATCGATAATATAAGCATAATATGGCTAATAATATGAGTTAGGTAGATAAAAATAAGAGTAATAAGTATAGTAATTGTCGTTCTATCGATCATTTAAGCATAATATGGCTAATAATATGAGTTAGATTGATAATAATAAGAGTAATGAGTACAGTAATTGTCGTTCTATCGATCATATTAGCATAATATGGTTAATAATATGAGTTAGATTGATAATAATAAGAGTAATAAGTATAGTAATTGTCGTTCTATCGATCATATAAGCATAATATGGCTAATAATATGAGTTAGATTGATAATAATAAGAGTAGTGAGTATAGTAATTGTCGTTCTATCGATCATATAAGCATAATATGGCTAATAATATGAGTTAGATTGATAATAATAAGAGTAATAAGTATAGTAATTGTCGTTCTATCGATCATTTAAGCATAATATGGCTAATAATATGAGTTAGATTGATAACATTAAGAGTAATAAGTATAGTAATTGTCGTTCTATCGATCATATAAGCATAATATGGCTAATAATACGAGTTAGCTTGATAATAATACGAGTAATAAGTATAGTAAATGTCGTGCTATCGATCATATGTGCATAATATGGTCAATAATATGAGTTAGATTGATAATAGTGAGTGTAATTAGTATAGTAATTGTCGTTCTATCGATCATATTAGCATAATATGGTTAATAATATGAGTTAGATTGATAATAATAAGAGTAATAAGTATAGTACTTGTCGTTCTATCGATCATATAAGCATAATATGGCTAATAATATGAGTTAGATTGATAATAATAAGAGTAGTGAGTATAGTAACTGTCGTTCTATCGATCATATAAGCATAATATGGCTAATATTATGAGTTAGATTGATAATAATAAGAGTAATAAGTATAGTAATTGTCGTTCTATCGGTCATTTAAGCATAATATGGCTAATAATATGAGTTAGATTGATAACAATAAGAGTAATAAGTATAGTAATTGTCGTTCTATCGATCATATAAGCATAATATGGCTAATAATATGAGTTAGGTTGATAATAATAAGCGTAATAAATATAGTAAATGTCGTGCTATCGATCATATCTGCATAATATGGTTAATAATATGAGTTAGATTGATAATAGTGAGTGTAATAAGTATAGTAATTGTCGTTCTAACGATCATATGAGCATAATATGGGTAATAATATGAGTTGGATTGATAATGATAAGGGTAATGAGTATAGAAATTGTAGTTCTATCGATCATATAAGCATAATATGTCTAATAATATGAGTTAGATTCATAATAATAAGAGTAATAAGTATAGTAATTGTCGTTCTATCGATCATATTAGCATAATATGGTTAATAATAATAGTTAGATTGATAACAATAAGAGTAATAAGTATAGTAATTGTCGTTCTATCGATCATATTAGCATAATATGGTTAATAACATGAGTTAGATTGATAATAATAAGAGTAATAAGTATAGTGACTGTCGTTCTATCGATCATATAAGCATAATATGGCTAATAATATGACTTAGATTGATAATAATAAGAGTAATAAGTATAGTAGTTGTCGTTCTATCGATCATATCTGCATAATATGGTCAATAATATGAGTTAGATTGATAATAATAAGAGTAATAAGTATAGTAATTGTCGTTCTATCGATAATATACGCATAATATGGCTAATAATATGAGTTAGATTGATAATACTAAGAGTAGTGAGTATAGTAGTTCTCGTTCTATCGATCATATAAGCATAATATGGCTAATAATATGAGTTAGATTGATAATAATAAGAGTAATGAGTACAGTAATTGTCGTTCTATCGATCATTTAAGCATAATATGGCTAATAATATGAGTTAGATTGATAATAATAAGAGTAATGAGTACAGTAATTGTCGTTCTATCGATCATATAAGCACAATATGGCTAATAATATGAGTTAGATTGATAATAATAACAGTAATAAGTATAGTAATTTTCGTTCTATCGATAATATAAGCATAATATGGCTAATAATATGAGTTAGATTGATAATACTAAGAGTAGTGAGTACAGTAATTCTCGTTCTATCGATCATATAAGCATAATATGGCTAATAATATGAGTTAGGTTGATAATATTACGAGTAATAAGTATAGTAATTGTCGGTCTATCGATCATTTAAGCATAATATGGCTAATAATATGAGTTAGATTGATAACAATAAGAGTAATAAGTATAGTAATTGTCGTTCTATCGATCATATAAGCATAATATGGCTAATAATATGAGCTAGATTGATAATAATAAGAGTAATGAGTACAGTAATTGTCGTTCTATCGATCATATAAGCACAATATGGCTAATAATATGAGTTAGATTGATAATAATAACAGTAATAAGTATAGTAATTGTCGTTCTATCGATAATATAAGCATAATATGGCTAATAATATGAGTTAGATTGATAATACTTAGAGTAGTGAGTATAGTAATTCTCGTTCTATCGATCATATAAGCATAATATGGCTAATAATATTGAGTTAGATTGATAATAATAAGCGTAATAAGTATAGTAATTCTCGTTCTATCGATCATATAAGCATAATAAGGCTAATAATATGAGTTAGGTAGATAATAATAAGAGTAATAAGTATAGTAATTGTCGTTCAATCGATCATTTAAGCATAATATGGCTAATAATATGAGTTAGATTGATAATAATAAGAGTAATGAGTACAGTAATTGTCGTTCTATCGATCATATAAGCACAATATGGCTAATAATATGAGTTAGATTGATAATAATAACAGTAATAAGTATAGTAATTGTCGTTCTATCGATAATATAAGCATAATATGGCTAATAATATGAGTTAGATTGATAATACTTAGAGTAGTGAGTATAGTAATTCTCGTTCTATCGATCATATAAGCATAATATGGCTAATAATATGAGTTAGATTGATAATAATAAGCGTAATAAGTATAGTAATTGTCGTTCTATCGATAATATAAGCATAATATGGCTAATAATATGAGTTAGGTAGATAAAAATAAGAGTCAATAGGTATAGTAATTGTCGTTCTATCGATCATTTAAGCATAATATGGCTAATAATATGAGTTAGATTGATAATAATAAGAGTAATGAGTACAGTAATTGTCGTTCTATCGATCATATAAGCATAATGTGGCTAATAATATGAGTTAGATTTATAATAATAAGAGTAATAAGTATAGTAATTGTCGTTCTATCGATAATATAAGCATAATATGGCTAATAATATGAGTTAGGTAGATAATAATAAGAGTAATAAGTATAGTGATTGTCTTTCTATCGATCATATAAGCATAATATGGCTAATAATATGAGTTAGGTTGATAATATTACCAGTAATAAGTATAGTAAATGTCGTGCTATCGACCATATCTGCATAATATGGTTAATAATATGAGTTAGATTGATAATAGTGAGTGTAATAAGTATAGTAATTGTCGTTCTATCGATCATATTAGCATAATATGGTTAATAATATGAGTTAGATTGATAATAATAAGAGTAATTAAGTATAGTAATTGTCGTTCTATCGATCATATAAGCATAATATGGCTAATAATATGAGTTGGATTGATAATAATAAGAGTAGTGAGTATAGTAATTGTCGTTCTATCGATCATATAAGCATAATATGGCTAATAATATGAGTTAGATTGATAATAATAAGAGTAATAAGTATAGTAATTGTCGGTCTATCGATCATTTAAGCATAATATGGCTAATAATATGAGTTAGATTGATAACAATAAGAGTAATAAGTATAGTAATTGTCGTTCTATCGATCATATAAGCATAATTATGGCTAATAATATGAGCTAGATTGATAATAATAAGAGTAATGAGTACAGTAATTGTCGTTCTATCGATCATATAAGCACAATATGGCTAATAATATGAGTTAGATTGATAATAATAACAGTAGTAAGTATAGTAATTGTCGTTCTATCGATAATATAAGCATAATATGGCTAATAACATGAGTTAGATTGATATATACTAAGAGTAGTGAGAATAGTAATTCTCGTTCTATCGATCATATAAGCATAATATGGCTAATAATATGAGTTAGATTGATAATAATAAGCGTAATAAGTATAGTAATTGTCGTTCTATCGATAATATAAGCATAATATGGCTAATAATATGAGTTAGATTGATAATACTAAGAGTAGTGAGTACAGTAATTCTCGTTCTATCGATCATATAAGCATAATATGGCTAATAATATGAGTTAGATTGATAATAATAAGCGTAATAAGTATAGTAATTGTCGTTCTAATCGATAATATAAGCATAATATGGCTAATAATATGAGTTAGGTAGATAAAAATAAGAGTAATAAGTATAGTAATTGTCGTTCTAATCGATCATTTAAGCATAATATGGCTAATAATATGAGTTAGATTTATAATAATAAGAGTAATGAGTACAGTAATTGTCGTTCTATCGATCATATACGCATAATGTGCTAATAATATGAGTTAGATTTATAATAATAAGAGTAATAAGTATAGTAATTGTCGTTCTATCGATAATATAAGCATAATATGGCTAATAATATGAGTTAGGTAGATAATAATAAGAGTAATAAGTATAGTAATTCTCGTTCTATCGATCATATAAGCATAATATGGCTAATAATATGAGTTAGGTAGATAATAATAAGAGCAATAAGTATAGTAATTGTCGTTCAATCGCTCATTTAAGCATAATATGGCTAATATATGAGTTAGATTGATAATAATAAGAGTAATGAGTACAGTAATTGTCGTTCTATCGATCATATAAGCACAATATGGCTAATAATATGAGTTAGATTGATAATAATAACAGTAATAAGTATAGTAATTGTCGTTCTATCGATAATATAAGCATAATATGGCTAATTAATATGAGTTAGATTGATAATACTAAGAGTAGTGAGTATAGTAATTCTCGTTCTATCGATCATATAAGCATAATATGGCTAATAATATGAGTTAGATTGATAATAATAAGCGTAATAAGTATAGTAATTGTCGTTCTATCGATAATATAAGCATAATATGGCTAATAATATGAGTTAGGTAGATAAAAATAAGAGTAATAAGTATAGTAAATTGTCGTTCTATCGATCATTTAAGCATAATATGGCTAATAATATGAGTCAGATTTATAATAATAAGAGTAATGAGTACAGTAAATTGTCGTTCTTCTATCGATCATATACGCATAATGTGGCTAATATATGAGTTAGATTTATAATAATAAGAGTAATAAGTATAGTAATTGTCGTTCTATCGATATATAAGCATAATATGGCTAATAATATGAGTTAGGTAGATAATAATAAGAGTAATAAGTATAGTAATTCTCGTTCTATCGATCATATAAGCATAATATGGCTAATAATATGAGTTAGGTAGATAATAATAAGAGCAATAAGTATAGTAATTGTCGTTCAATCGCTCATTTAAGCATAATATGGCTACAATATGAGTTAGATTGATAATATAATAAGAGTAATGAGTACAGTAATTGTCGTTCTAATCGATCATATAAGCACAATATGGCTAATAATATGAGTTAGATTGATAATAATAACAGTAATTAAGTATAGTAATTGTCGTTCTATCGATAATATAAGCATAATATGGCTAATAATATGAGTTAGATTGATAATACTAAGAGTAGTGAGTATAGTAATTCTCGTTCTAATCGATCATATAAGCATAATATGTGCTAATAATATGAGTTAGATTGATAATAATAAGCGTAACAAGTATAGTAATTGTCGTTCTATCGATATATAAGCATAATATGGCTAATAATATGAGTTAGGTAGATAAAAATTAAGAGTAATAAGTATAGTAATTGTCGTTCTATCGATCATTTAAGCATAATAAGGCTAATAATATGAGTTAGATTGATAATAATAAGAGTAATGAGTACAGTAATTGTCGTTCTATCGATCATATAAGCATAATGTGGCTAATAATATGAGTTAGATTTATAATTAATAAGAGTAATAAGTATAGTAATTGTCGTTCTATCGATAATATAAGCATAATATGGCTAATAATATGAGTTAGGTAGATAATAATAAGAGTAATAAGTATAGTGATTGTCTTTCTATCGATCATATAAGCATAATATGGCTAATAATATGAGTTAGGTTGATAATATTACGAGTAATAAGTATAGTAATTGTCGGTCTATCGATCATTTAAGCATAATATGGCTAATAATATGAGTTAGATTGATAACAATAAGAGTAATAAGTATAGTAATTGTCGTTCTATCGATCATATAAGCATAATATGGCTAATAATATGAGCTAGATTGATAATAATAAGAGTAATGAGTACAGTAATTGTCGTTCTATCGATCATATAAGCACAATATGGCTAATAATATGAGTTAGATTGATAATAATAACAGTATATAAGTATAGTAATTGTCGTTCTATCGATAATATAAGCATAATATGGCTAATAATATGAGTTAGATTGATTAATACTAAGAGTAGTGAGTATAGTAATTCTCGTTCTATCGATCATATAAGCATAATATGGCTAATAATATGAGTTAGATTGATAATAATAAGCGTAATAAGTATAGTAATTCTCGTTCTATCGATCATATAAGCATAATGTGGCTAATAATATGAGTTAGGTAGATAATAATAAGAGTAATAAGTATAGTAATTGTCGTTCAATCGATCATTTAAGCATAATATGGCTAATAATATGAGTTAGATTGATAATAATAAGAGTAATGAGTACAGTAATTGTCGTTCTATCGATCATATAAGCACAATATGGCTAATAATATGAGTTAGATTGATAATAATAACAGTAATAAGTATAGTAATTGTCGTTCTATCGATAATATAAGCATAATATGGCTAATAATATGAGTTAGATTGATAATACTAAGAGTAGTGAGTATAGTAATTCTCGTTCTATCGATCATATAAGCATAATATGGCTAAGAATATTAGTTAGATTGATAATAATAAGCGTAATAAGTATAGTAATTGTCGTTCTATCGATAATATAAGCATAATATGGCTAATAATATGAGTTAGGTAGATAAAAATAAGAGTAATAAGTATAGTAATTGTCGTTCTATCGATCATATAAGCATAATATGGCTAATAATATGAGTTGGATTGATAATAATAAGAGTAGTGAGTATAGTAATTGTCGTTCTATCGATCATATAAGCATAATATGGCTAATAATATGAGTTAGATTGATAATAATAAGAGTAATAAGTATAGTAATTGTCGGTCTATCGATCATTTAAGCATAATATGGCTAATAATATGAGTTAGATTGATAACAATAAGAGTAATAAGTATAGTAATTGTCGTTCTATCGATCATATAAGCATAATATGGCTAATAATATGAGCTAGATTGATAATAATAAGAGTAATGAGTACAGTAATTGTCGTTCTATCGATCATATAAGCACAATATGGCTAATAATATGAGTTAGATTGATAATAATAACAGTAGTAAGTATAGTAATTGTCGTTCTATCGATAATATAAGCATAATATGGCTAATAACATGAGTTAGATTGATAATACTAAGAGTAGTGAGTACAGTAATTCTCGTTCTATCGATCATATAAGCATAATATGGCTAATAATATGAGTTAGATTGATAATAATAAGCGTAATAAGTATAGTAATTGTCGTTCTATCGATAATATAAGCATAATATGGCTAATAATATGAGTTAGGTAGATAAAAATAAGGAGTAATAAGTATAGTAATTGTCGTTCTATCGATCATTTAAGCATAATATGGCTAATAATATGAGTTAGATTTATAATAATAAGAGTAAATGAGTTACAGTAATTGTCGTTCTATCGATCATATACGCATAATGTGGCTAATAATATGAGTTAGATTTATAATAATAAGAGTAATAAGTATAGTAATTGTCGTTCTATCGATAATATAAGCATAATATGGCTAATAATATGAGTTAGGTAGATAATAATAAGAGTAATAAGTATAGTAATTCTCGTTCTATCGATCATATAAGCATAATATGGCTAATAATATGAGTTAGGTAGATAATAATAAGAGCAATAAGTATAGTAATTGTCGTTCACATCGCTCATTTAAGCATAATATGGCTAATAATATGAGTTAGATTGATAATAATAAGAGTAATGAGTACAGTAATTGTCGTTCTATCGATCATATAAGCACAATATGGCTAATAATATGAGTTAGATTGATAATAATAACAGTAATAAGTATAGTAATTGTCGTTCTATCGATAATATAAGCATAATATGGCTAATAATATGAGTTAGATTGATAATACTAAGAGTAGTGAGTATAGTAATTCCTCGTTCTATCGATCATATAAGCATAATATGGCTAATAATATGAGTTAGATTGATAATAATAAGCGTAATAAGTATAGTAATTGTCGTTCTATCGATAATATAAGCATAATATGGCTAATAATATGAGTTAGGTAGATAAAAATAAGAGTAATAAGTATAGTAATTGTCGTTTCTATCGATCATTTAAGCATAATATGGCTAATAATATGAGTTAGATTTATAATAATAAGAGTAATGAGTACAGTAATTGTCGTTCTATCGATCATATACGCATAATTGTGGCTAATAATATGAGTTAGATTTATAATAATAAGAGTAATAAGTATAGTAATTGTCGTTCTATCGATAATATAAGCATAATATGGCTAATAATATGAGTTAGGTAGATAATAATAAGAGTAATAAGTATAGTAATTCTCGTTCTATCGATCATATAAGCATAATATGGCTAATAATATGAGTTAGGTAGATAATAATAAGAGCAATAAGTATAGTAATTGTCGTTCAATCGCTCATTTAAGCATAATATGGCTAACAATATGAGTTAGATTGATAATAATAAGAGTAATGAGTACAGTAATTGTCGTTCTATCGATCATATAAGCACAATATGGCTAATAATATGAGTTAGATTGATAATAATAACAGTAATAAGTATAGTAATTGTCGTTCTATCGATAATATAAGCATAATATGGCTAATAATATGAGTTAGATTGATAATACTAAGAGTAGTGAGTATAGTAATTCTCGTTCTATCGATCATATAAGCATAATATGGCTAATAATATGAGTTAGATTGATAATAATAAGCGTAATAAGTATAGTAATTGTCGTTCTATCGATAATATAAGCCTAATATGGCTAATTAATATGAGTTAGGTAGATAAAAATAAGAGTAATAAGTATAGTAATTGTCGTTCTATCGATCATTTAAGCATAATATGGCTAAAAATATGAGTTAGATTGATAATAATAAGAGTAATGAGTACAGTAATTGTCGTTCTATCGATCATATAAGCATAATGTGGCTAATTAATATGAGTTAGATTTATAATAATAAGAGTAATAAGTATAGTAATTGTCGTTCTATCGATAATATAAGCATAATATGGCTAATAATATGAGTTAGGTAGATAATAATAAGAGTAATAAGTATAGTGATTGTCTTTCTATCGATCATATAAGCATAATATGGCTAATAATATGAGTTAGGTTGATAATATTACGAGTAATAAGTATAGTAATTGTCGGTCTATCGATCATTTAAGCATAATATGGCTAATAATATGAGTTAGATTGATAACAATAAGAGTAATTAAGTATAGTAATTGTCGTTCTATCGATCATATAAGCATAATATGGCTAATAATATGAGCTAGATTGATAATAATAAGAGTAATGAGTACAGTAATTGTCGTTCTATCGATCATATAAGCACAATATGGCTAATAATATGAGGTTAGATTGATAATAATAACAGTAATAAGTATAGTAATTGTCGTTCTATCGATAATATAAGCATAATATGGCTAATAATATGAGTTAGTTTGATAATACTAAGAGTAGTGAGTATAGTAATTCTCGTTCTATCGATCATATAAGCATAATATGGCTAATAATATGAGTTAGATTGATAATAATAAGCGTAATAAGTATAGTAGTTCTCGTTCTATCGATCATATAAGCATAATGTGGCTAATAATATGAGTTAGGTAGATAATAATAAGAGTAATAAGTATAGTAATGTCGTTCAATCGATCATTTAAGCATAATATGGCTAATAATATGAGTTAGATTGATAATAATAAGAGTAATGAGTACAGTAATTGTCGTTCTATCGATCATATAAGCACAATATGGCTAATAATATGAGTTAGATTGATAATAATAACAGTAATAAGTATAGTAATTGTCGTTCTATCGATAATATAAGCATAATATGGCTAATAATATGAGTTAGATTGATAATACTAAGAGTAGTGAGTATAGTAATTCTCGTTCTATCGATCATATAAGCATAATATGGCTAAGAATATTAGTTAGATTGATAATAATAAGCGTAATAAGTATAGTAATTGTCGTTCTATCGATAATATAAGCATAATATGGCTAATAATATGAGTTAGGTAGATAAAAATAAGAGTAATAAGTATAGTAATTGTCGTTCTATCGATCATTTAAGCATAATATGGCTAATAATATGAGTTAGATTGATAATAATAAGAGTAATGAGTACAGTAATTGTCGTTCTATCGATCATATAAGCATAATGTGGCTAATAATATGAGCTAGATTTATAATAATAAGAGTAATAAGTATAGTAATTGTCGTTCTATCGATAATATAAGCATAATATGGCTAATAATATGAGTTAGGTAGATAATAATAAGAGTAATAAGTATAGTGATTGTCTTTCTATCGATCATATAAGCATAATATGGCTAATAATATGAGTTAGGTTGATAATATTACGAGTAATAAGTATAGTAAATGTCGTGCTATCGATCATATCTGCATAATATGGTTAATAATATGAGTTAGATTGATAATAGTGAGTGTAATAAGTATAGTAATTGTCGTTCTATCGATCATATTAGCATAATATTGTTAATAATATGAGTTAGGTTGATAATAATAAGAGTAATAAGTATAGTAATTGTCGTTCTATCGATCATATAAGCATAATATGGCTAATAATACGAGTTAGGTTGATAATAATAAGCGTAATAAATATAGTAAATGTCGTGCTATCGATCATATCTGCATAATATGGTTAATAATATGAGTTAGATTGATAATAGTGAGTGTAGTAAGTATAGTAATTGTCGTTCTATCGCTCATATTAGCATAATATGGTTATTAATACGAGTTAGATTGATAATAATGAGAGTAATAAGTATAGTAATTGTCGTTCTATCGATCATATAAGCATAATATGGCTAATAATATGAGTTAGATTGATAATAATAAGAGTAGTGAGTATAGTAACTGTCGTTCTATCGATCATATAAGCATAATATGGCTAATATTATGAGTTAGATTGATAATAATAAGAGTAATAAGTATAGTAATTGTCGTTCTATCGGTCATTTAAGCATAATATGGCTAATAATATGAGTTAGATTGATAACAATAAGAGTAATAAGTATAGTAATTGTCGTTCTATCGATCATATAAGCATAATATGGCTAATAATATGAGTTAGGTTGATAATAATAAGCGTAATAAATATAGTAAATGTCGTGCAATCGATCATATCTGCATAATATGGTTAATAATATGAGTTAGATTGATAATAGTGAGTGTAATAAGTATAGTAATTGTCGTTCTAACGATCATATGAGCATAATATGGGTAATAATATGAGTTGGATTGATAATGATAAGGGTAATGAGTATAGAAATTGTAGTTCTATCGATCATATAAGCATAATATGTCTAATAATATGAGTTAGATTCATAATAATAAGAGTAATAAGTATAGTAATTGTCGTTCTATCGATCATATTAGCATAATATGGTTAATAATAATAGTTAGATTGATAACAATAAGAGTAATAAGTATAGTAATTGTCGTTCTATCGATCATATTAGCATAATATGGTTAATAACATGAGTTAGATTGATAATAATAAGAGTAATAAGTATAGTGACTGTCGTTCTATCGATCATATAAGCATAATATGGCTAATAATATGACTTAGATTGATAATAATAAGAGAAATAAGTATAGTAATTGTCGTTCTATCGATCATATCTGCATAATATGGTCAATAATATGAGTTAGATTGATAATAATAAGAGTAATAAGTATAGTAATTGTCGTTCTATCGATAATATACGCATAATATGGCTAATAATATGAGTTAGATTGATAATACTAAGAGTAGTGAGTATAGTAGTTCTCGTTCTATCGATCATATAAGCATAATATGGCTAATAATATGAGTTAGGTAGATAATAATAAGAGTAATAAGTATAGTAATTGTCGTTCAATCGATCATTTAAGCATAATATGGCTAATAATATGAGTTAGATTGATAATAATAAGAGTAATGAGTACAGTAATTGTCGTTCTATCGATCATATAAGCACAATATGGCTAATAATATGAGTTAGATTGATAATAATAACAGTAATAAGTATAGTAATTTTCGTTCTATCGATAATATAAGCATAATATGGCTAATAATATGAGTTAGATTGATAATACTAAGAGTAGTGAGTACAGTAATTCTCGTTCTATCGATCATATAAGCATAATGTGGCTAATAGTATGAGTTAGATTGATAATAATAAGCGTAATAAGTATAGTAATTGTCGTTCTATCGATAATATAAGCATAATATGGCTAATAATATGAGTTAGGTAGATAAAAATAAGAGTAATAAGTATAGTAATTGTCGTTCTATCGATCATTTAAGCATAATATGGCTAATAATATGAGTTAGATTTATAATAATAAGAGTAATGAGTACAGTAATTGTCGTTCTATCGATCATATAAGCATAATGTGGCTAATAATATGAGTTAGATTGATAATACTAAGAGTAGTGAGTATAGTAATTCTCGTTCTATCGATCATATAAGCATAATATGGCTAATAATATGAGTTAGATTGATAATAATAAGCGTAATAAGTATAGTAATTCTCGTTCTATCGATCATATAAGCATAATGTGGCTAATAATATGAGTTAGGTAGATAATAATAAGAGTAATAAGTATAGTAATTGTCGTTCAATCGATCATTTAAGCATAATATGGCTAATAATATGAGTTAGATTGATAATAATAAGAGTAATGAGTACAGTAATTGTCGTTCTATCGATCATATAAGCACAATATGGCTAATAATATGAGTTAGATTGATAATAATAACAGTAATAAGTATAGTAATTGTCGTTCTATCGATAATATAAGCATAGTATGGCTAATAATATGAGTTAGGTAGATAATAATAAGAGTAATAAGTATAGTGATTGTCTTTCTATCGATCATATAAGCATAATATGGCTAATAATATGAGTTAGGTTGATAATATTACGAGTAATAAGTATAGTAATTGTCGGTCTATCGATCATTTAAGCATAATATGGCTAATAATATGAGTTAGATTGATAACAATAAGAGTAATAAGTATAGTAATTGTCGTTCTATCGATCATATAAGCATAATATGGCTAATAATATGAGCTAGATTGATAATAATAAGAGTAATGAGTACAGTAATTGTCGTTCTATCGATCATATAAGCACAATATGGCTAATAATATGAGTTAGATTGATAATAATAACAGTAATAAGTATAGTAATTGTCGTTCTATCGATAATATAAGCATAATATGGCTAATAATATGAGTTAGATTGATAATACTTAGAGTAGTGAGTATAGTAATTCTCGTTCTATCGATCATATAAGCATAATATGGCTAATAATATGAGTTAGATTGATAATAATAAGCGTAATAAGTATAGTAATTCTCGTTCTATCGATCATATAAGCATAATATGGCTAATAATATGAGTTAGGTAGATAATAATAAGAGTAATAAGTATAGTAATTGTCGTTCAATCGATCATTTAAGCATAATATGGCTAATAATATGAGTTAGATTGATAATAATAAGAGTAATGAGTACAGTAATTGTCGTTCGATCGATCATATAAGCACAATATGGCTAATAATATGAGTTAGATTGATAATAATAACAGTAATAAGTATAGTAATTGTCGTTCTATCGATAATATAAGCATAATATGGCTAATAATATGAGTTAGATTGATAATACTTAGAGTAGTGAGTATAGTAATTCTCGTTCTATCGATCATATAAGCATAATATGGCTAATAATATGAGTTAGATTGATAATAATAAGCGTAATAAGTATAGTAATTGTCGTTCTATCGATAATATAAGCATAATATGGCTAATAATATGAGTTAGGTAGATAAAAATAAGAGTAATAGGTATAGTAATTGTCGTTCTATCGATCATTTAAGCATAATATGGCTAATAATATGAGTTAGATTGATAATAATAAGAGTAATGAGTACAGTAATTGTCGTTCTATCGATCATATAAGCATAATGTGGCTAATAATATGAGTTAGATTTATAATAATAAGAGTAATAAGTATAGTAATTGTCGTTCTATCGATAATATAAGCATAATATGGCTAATAATATGAGTTAGGTAGATAATAATAAGAGTAATAAGTATAGTGATTGTCTTTCTATCGATCATATAAGCATAATATGGCTAATAATATGAGTTAGGTTGATAATATTACGAGTAATAAGTATAGTAAATGTCGTGCTATCGACCATATCTGCATAATATGGTTAATAATATGAGTTAGATTGATAATAGTGAGTGTAATAAGTATAGTAATTGTCGTTCTATCGATCATATTAGCATAATATGGTTAATAATATGAGTTAGATTGATAATAATAAGAGTAATAAGTATAGTAATTGTCGTTCTATCGATCATATAAGCATAATATGGCTAATAATATGAGTTGGATTGATAATAATAAGAGTAGTGAGTATAGTAATTGTCGTTCTATCGATCATATAAGCATAATATGGCTAATAATATGAGTTAGATTGATAATAATAAGAGTAATAAGTATAGTAATTGTCGGTCTATCGATCATTTAAGCATAATATGGCTAATAATATGAGTTAGATTGATAACAATAAGAGTAATAAGTATAGTAATTGTCGTTCTATCAATCATATAAGCATAATATGGCTAATAATATGAGCTGGATTGATAATAATAAGAGTAATGAGTACAGTAATTGTCGTTCTATCGATCATATAAGCACAATATGGCTAATAATATGAGTTAGATTGATAATAATAACAGTAGTAAGTATAGTAATTGTCGTTCTATCGATAATATAAGCATAATATGGCTAATAACATGAGTTAGATTGATAATACTAAGAGTAGTGAGAATAGTAATTCTCGTTCTATCGATCATATAAGCATAATATGGCTAATAATATGAGTTAGATTGATAATAATAAGCGTAATAAGTATAGTAATTGTCGTTCTATCGATAATATAAGCATAATATGGCTAATAATATGAGTTAGGTAGATAAAAATAAGAGTAATAAGTATAGTAATTGTCGTTCTATCGATCATTTAAGCATAATATGGCTAATAATATGAGTTAGATTGATAATAATAAGAGTAATGAGTACAGTAATTGTCGTTCTATCGATCATATAAGCATAATGTGGCTAATAATATGAGTTAGATTGATAATACTAAGAGTAGTGAGTTTATTAGTTCTCGTTCTATCGATCATATAAGCATAATATGGCCAATAATATGAGTTAGGTAGATAATAATAAGAGCAATAAGTATAGTAATTGTCGTTCAATCGATCATTTAAGCATAATATGGCTAATAATATGAGTTAGATTGATAATAATAAGAGTAATGAGTACAGTAATTGTCGTTCTATCGATCATATAAGCACAATATGGCTAATAATATGAGTTAGATTGATAATAATAACAGTAATAAGTATAGTAATTGTCGTTCTATCGATAATATAAGCATAATATGGCTAATAATATGAGTTAGATTGATAATACTAAGAGTAGTGAGTACAGTAATTCTCGTTCTATCGATCATATAAGCATAATATGGCTAATAATATGAGTTAGATTGATAATAATAAGCGTAATAAGTATAGTAATTGTCGTTCTATCGATAATATAAGCATAATATGGCTAATAATATGAGTTAGGTAGATAAAAATAAGAGTAATAAGTATAGTAATTGTCGTTCTATCGATCATTTAAGCATAATATGGCTAATAATATGAGTTAGATTCATAATAATAAGAGTAATGAGTACAGTAATTGTCGTTCTATCGATCATATAAGCATAATGTGGCTAATAATATGAGTTAGATTGATAATAATAAGAGTAATGAGTACAGTAATTGTCGTTCTATCGATCATATAAGCATAATGTGGCTAATAATATGAGTTAGATTGATAATACTAAGAGTAGTGAGTTTATTAGTTCTCGTTCTATCGATCATATAAGCATAATATGGCCAATAATATGAGTTAGGTAGATAATAATAAGAGCAATAAGTATAGTAATTGTCGTTCAATCGATCATTTAAGCATAATATGGCTAATAATATGAGTTAGATTGATAATAATAAGAGTAATGAGTACAGTAATTGTCGTTCTATCGATCATATAAGCACAATATGGCTAATAATATGAGTTAGATTGATAATAATAACAGTAATAAGTATAGTAATTGTCGTTCTATCGATAATATAAGCATAATATGGCTAATAATATGAGTTAGATTGATAATACTAAGAGTAGTGAGTACAGAAATTCTCGTTCTATCGATCATATAAGCATAATATGGCTAATAATATGAGTTAGATTGATAATAATAAGCGTAATAAGTATAGTAATTGTCGTTCTATCGATAATATAAGCATAATATGGCTAATAATATGAGTTAGGTAGATAAAAATAAGAGTAATAAGTATAGTAATTGTCGATCTATCGATCATTTAAGCATAATATGGCTAATAATATGAGTTAGATTTATAATAATAAGAGTAATGAGTACAGTAATTGTCGTTCTATCGATCATATAAGCATAATGTGGCTAATAATATGAGTTAGATTTATAATAATAAGAGTAATAAGTATAGTAATTGTCGTTCTATCGATAATATAAGCATAATATGGCTAATAATATGAGTTAGGTAGATAATAATAAGAGTAATAAGTATAGTAATTCTCGTTCTATCGATCATATAAGCATAATATGGCTAATAATATGAGTTAGGTAGATAATAATAAGAGCAATAAGTATAGTAATTGTCGTTCAATCGCTCATTTAAGCATAATATGGCTAATAATATGAGTTAGATTGATAATAATAAGAGTAATGAGTACAGTAATTGTCGTTCTATCGATCATATAAGCACAATATGGCTAATAATATGAGTTAGATTGATAATAATAACAGTAATAAGTATAGTAATTGTCGTTCTATCGATAATATAAGCATAATATGGCTAATAATATGAGTTAGATTGATAATACTAAGAGTAGTGAGTATAGTAATTCTCGTTCTATCGATCATATAAGCATAATATGGCTAATAATATGAGTTAGATTGATAATAATAAGCGTAATAAGTATAGTAATTGTCGTTCTATCGATAATATAAGCATAATATGGCTAATAATATGAGTTAGGTAGATAAAAATAAGAGTAATAAGTATAGTAATTGTCGTTCTATCGATCATTTAAGCATAATATGGCTAATAATATGAGTTAGATTGATAATAATAAGAGTAATGAGTACAGTAATTGTCGTTCTATCGATCATATAAGCATAATGTGGCTAATAATATGAGTTAGATTTATAATAATAAGAGTAATAAGTATAGTAATTGTCGTTCTATCGATAATATAAGCATAATATGGCTAATAATATGAGTTAGGTAGATAATAATAAGAGTAATAAGTATAGTGATTGTCTTTCTATCGATCATATAAGCATAATATGGCTAATAATATGAGTTAGGTTGATAATATTACGAGTAATAAGTATAGTAATTGTCGGTCTATCGATCATTTAAGCATAATATGGCTAATAATATGAGTTAGATTGATAACAATAAGAGTAATAAGTATAGTAATTGTCGTTCTATCGATCATATAAGCATAATATGGCTAATAATATGAGCTAGATTGATAATAATAAGAGTAATGAGTACAGTAATTGTCGTTCTATCGATCATATAAGCACAATATGGCTAATAATATGAGTTAGATTGATAATAATAACAGTAATAAGTATAGTAATTGTCGTTCTATCGATAATATAAGCATAATATGGCTAATAATATGAGTTAGATTGATAATACTAAGAGTAGTGAGTATAGTAATTCTCGTTCTATCGATCATATAAGCATAATATGGCTAATAATATGAGTTAGATTGATAATAATAAGCGTAATAAGTATAGTAATTCTCGTTCTATCGATCATATAAGCATAATGTGGCTAATAATATGAGTTAGGTAGATAATAATAAGAGTAATAAGTATAGTAATTGTCGTTCAATCGATCATTTAAGCATAATATGGCTAATAATATGAGTTAGATTGATAATAATAAGAGTAATGAGTACAGTAATTGTCGTTCTATCGATCATATAAGCACAATATGGCTAATAATATGAGTTAGATTGATAATAATAACAGTAATAAGTATAGTAATTGTCGTTCTATCGATAATATAAGCATAATATGGCTAATAATATGAGTTAGATTGATAATACTAAGAGTAGTGAGTATAGTAATTCTCGTTCTATCGATCATATAAGCATAATATGGCTAAGAATATTAGTTAGATTGATAATAATAAGCGTAATAAGTATAGTAATTGTCGTTCTATCGATAATATAAGCATAATATGGCTAATAATATGAGTTAGGTAGATAAAAATAAGAGTAATAAGTATAGTAATTGTCGTTCTATCGATCATTTAAGCATAATATGGCTAATAATATGAGTTAGATTGATAATAATAAGAGTAATGAGTACAGTAATTGTCGTTCTATCGATCATATAAGCATAATGTGGCTAATAATATGAGCTAGATTTATAATAATAAGAGTAATAAGTATAGTAATTGTCGTTCTATCGATAATATAAGCATAATATGGCTAATAATATGAGTTAGGTAGATAATAATAAGAGTAATAAGTATAGTGATTGTCTTTCTATCGATCATATAAGCATAATATGGCTAATAATATGAGTTAGGTTGATAATATTACGAGTAATAAGTATAGTAAATGTCGTGCTATCGACCATATCTGCATAATATGGTTAATAATATGAGTTAGATTGATAATAGTGAGTGTAATAAGTATAGTAATTGTCGTTCTATCGATCATATTAGCATAATATGGTTAATAATATGAGTTAGATTGATAATAATAAGAGTAATAAGTATAGTAATTGTCGTTCTATCGATCATATAAGCATAATATGGCTAATAATATGAGTTGGATTGATAATAATAAGAGTAGTGAGTATAGTAATTGTCGTTCTATCGATCATATAAGCATAATATGGCTAATAATATGAGTTAGATTGATAATAATAAGAGTAATAAGTATAGTAATTGTCGGTCTATCGATCATTTAAGCATAATATGGCTAATAATATGAGTTAGATTGATAACAATAAGAGTAATAAGTATAGTAATTGTCGTTCTATCGATCATATAAGCATAATATGGCTAATAATATGAGCTAGATTGATAATAATAAGAGTAATGAGTACAGTAATTGTCGTTCTATCGATAATATAAGCATAATATGGCTAATAACATGAGTTAGATTGATAATACTAAGAGTAGTGAGAATAGTAATTCTCGTTCTATCGATCATATAAGCATAATATGGCTAATAATATGAGTTAGATTGATAATAATAAGCGTAATAAGTATAGTAATTGTCGTTCTATCGATAATATAAGCATAATATGGCTAATAATATGAGTTAGGTAGATAAAAATAAGAGTAATAAGTATAGTAATTGTCGTTCTATCGATCATTTAAGCATAATATGGCTAATAATATGAGTTAGATTGATAATAATAAGAGTAATGAGTACAGTAATTGTCGTTCTATCGATCATATAAGCATAATGTGGCTAATAATATGAGTTAGATTGATAATACTAAGAGTAGTGAGTTTATTAGTTCTCGTTCTATCGATCATATAAGCATAATATGGCCAATAATATGAGTTAGGTAGATAATAATAAGAGCAATAAGTATAGTAATTGTCGTTCAATCGATCATTTAAGCATAATATGGCTAATAATATGAGTTAGATTGATAATAATAAGAGTAATGAGTACAGTAATTGTCGTTCTATCGATCATATAAGCACAATATGGCTAATAATATGAGTTAGATTGATAATAATAACAGTAATAAGTATAGTAATTGTCGTTCTATCGATAATATAAGCATAATATGGCTAATAATATGAGTTAGATTGATAATACTAAGAGTAGTGAGTACAGTAATTCTCGTTCTATCGATCATATAAGCATAATATGGCTAATAATATGAGTTAGATTGATAATAATAAGCGTAATAAGTATAGTAATTGTCGTTCTATCGATAATATAAGCATAATATGGCTAATAATATGAGTTAGGTAGATAAAAATAAGAGTAATAAGTATAGTAATTGTCGTTCTATCGATCATTTAAGCATAATATGGCTAATAATATGAGTTAGATTTATAATAATAAGAGTAATGAGTACAGTAATTGTCGTTCTATCGATCATATAAGCATAATGTGGCTAATAATATGAGTTAGATTTATAATAATAAGAGTAATAAGTATAGTAATTGTCGTTCTATCGGTAATATAAGCATAATATGGCTAATAATATGAGTTAGGTAGATAATAATAAGAGTAATAAGTATAGTAATTCTCGTTCTATCGATCATATAAGCATAATATGGCTAATAATATGAGTTAGGTAGATAATAATAAGAGCAATAAGTATAGTAATTGTCGTTCAATCGCTCATTTAAGCATAATATGGCTAATAATATGAGTTAGATTGATAATAATAAGAGTAATGAGTACAGTAATTGTCGTTCTATCGATCATATAAGCACAATATGGCTAATAATATGAGTTAGATTGATAATAATAACAGTAATAAGTATAGTAATTGTCGTTCTATCGATAATATAAGCATAATATGGCTAATAATATGAGTTAGATTGATAATACTAAGAGTAGTGAGTATAGTAATTCTCGTTCTATCGATCATATAAGCATAATATGGCTAATAATATGAGTTAGATTGATAATAATAAGCGTAATAAGTATAGTAATTGTCGTTCTATCGATAATATAAGCATAATATGGCTAATAATATGAGTTAGGTAGATAAAAATAAGAGTAATAAGTATAGTAATTGTCGTTCTATCGATCATTTAAGCATAATATGGCTAATAATATGAGTTAGATTGATAATAATAAGAGTAATGAGTACAGTAATTGTCGTTCTATCGATCATATAAGCATAATGTGGCTAATAATATGAGTTAGATTTATAATAATAAGAGTAATAAGTATAGTAATTGTCGTTCTATCGATAATATAAGCATAATATGGCTAATAATATGAGTTAGGTAGATAATAATAAGAGTAATAAGTATAGTGATTGTCTTTCTATCGATCATATAAGCATAATATGGCTAATAATATGAGTTAGGTTGATAATATTACGAGTAATAAGTATAGTAATTGTCGGTCTATCGATCATTTAAGCATAATATGGCTAATAATATGAGTTAGATTGATAACAATAAGAGTAATAAGTATAGTAATTGTCGTTCTATCGATCATATAAGCATAATATGGCTAATAATATGAGCTAGATTGATAATAATAAGAGTAATGAGTACAGTAATTGTCGTTCTATCGATCATATAAGCACAATATGGCTAATAATATGAGTTAGATTGATAATAATAACAGTAATAAGTATAGTAATTGTCGTTCAATCGATCATTTAAGCATAATATGGCTAATAATATGAGTTAGATTGATAATAATAAGAGTAATGAGTACAGTAATTGTCGTTCTATCGATCATATAAGCACAATATGGCTAATAATATGAGTTAGATTGATAATAATAACAGTAATAAGTATAGTAATTGTCGTTCTATCGATAATATAAGCATAATATGGCTAATAATATGAGTTAGATTGATAAACTAAGAGTAGTGAGTATAGTAATTCTCGTTCTATCGATCATATAAGCATAATATGGCTAAGAATATTAGTTAGATTGATAATAATAAGCGTAATAAGTATAGTAATTGTCGTTCTATCGATAATATAAGCATAATATGGCTAATAATATGAGTTAGGTAGATAAAAATAAGAGTAATAAGTATAGTAATTGTCGTTCTATCGATCATTTAAGCATAATATGGCTAATAATATGAGTTAGATTGATAATAATAAGAGTAATGAGTACAGTAATTGTCGTTCTATCGATCATATAAGCATAATGTGGCTAATAATATGAGCTAGATTTATAATAATAAGAGTAATAAGTATAGTAATTGTCGTTCTATCGATAATATAAGCATAATATGGCTAATAATATGAGTTAGGTAGATAATAATAAGAGTAATAAGTATAGTGATTGTCTTTCTATCGATCATATAAGCATAATATGGCTAATAATATGAGTTAGGTTGATAATATTACGAGTAATAAGTATAGTAAATGTCGTGCTATCGATCATATCTGCATAATATGGTTAATAATATGAGTTAGATTGATAATAGTGAGTGTAATAAGTATAGTAATTGTCGTTCTATCGATCATATTAGCATAATATTGTTAATAATATGAGTTAGGTTGATAATAATAAGAGTAATAAGTATAGTAATTGTCGTTCTATCGATCATATAAGCATAATATGGCTAATAATACGAGTTAGGTTGATAATAATAAGCGTAATAAATATAGTAAATGTCGTGCTATCGATCATATCTGCATAATATGGTTAATAATATGAGTTAGATTGATAATAGTGAGTGTAGTAAGTATAGTAATTGTCGTTCTATCGCTCATATTAGCATAATATGGTTATTAATACGAGTTAGATTGATAATAATGAGAGTAATAAGTATAGTAATTGTCGTTCTATCGATCATATAAGCATAATATGGCTAATAATATGAGTTAGATTGATAATAATAACAGTAATAAGTATAGTAATTGTCGTTCTATCGATAATATAAGCATAATATGGCTAATAATATGAGTCAGGTTGATAATAATAAGAGTAATAAGTATAGTGATTGTCGTTCTCTCGATCATATAAGCATAATATGGCTAATAATATGACTTAGATTGATAATAATAAGAGTAATAAGTATAGTAATTGTCGTTCTATCGATCATATCTGCATAATATGGTCAATAATATGAGTTAGATTGATAATAATAAGAGTAATAAGTATAGTAATTGTCGTTCTATCGATAATATAAGCATAATATGGCTAATAATATGAGTTAGGTTGATAATAATAAGCGTAATAAATATAGTAAATGTCGTGCTATCGCTCATATCTGCATAATATGGTTAATAATATGAGTTAGATTGATAATAGTGAGTGTAATAAGTATAGTAATTGTCGTTCTAACGATCATATGAGCATAATATGGGTAATAATATGAGTTGGATTGATAATGATAAGAGTAATGAGTATAGTAATTGTAGTTCTATCGATCATATAAGCATAATATGTCTAATAATATGAATTAGATTCATAATAATAAGAGTAATAAGTATAGTAATTGTCGTTCTATCGATAATATACGCATAATATGGCTAATAATATGAGTTAGATTGATAATACTAAGAGTAGTGAGTATAGTAATTCTCGTTCTATCGATCATATAAGCATAATATGGCTAATAATATGAGTTAGATTGATAATAATAAGCGTAATAAGTATAGTAATTGTCGTTCTATCGATAATATAAGCATAATATGGCTAATAATATGAGTTAGGTAGATAATAATAAGAGTAATAAGTATAGTAATTGTCGTTCTATCGATCATTTAAGCATAATATGGCTAATAATATGAGTTAGATTGATAATAGTGAGTGTAATAAGTATAGTAATTGTCGTTCTATCGATCATATTAGCATAATATGGTTAATAATATGAGTTAGATTGATAATAATAAGAGTAATAAGTATAGTAATTGTCGTTCTATCGATCATATAAGCATAATATGGCTAATAATATGAGTTAGATTGATAATAATAAGAGTAGTGAGTATAGTAATTGTCGTTCTATCGATCATATAAGCATAATATGGCTAATAATATGAGTTAGATTGATAATAATAAGAGTAATAAGTATAGTAGTTGTCGTTCTATCGATCATTTAAGCATAATATGGCTAATAATATGAGTTAGATTGATAACATTAAAAGTAATAAGTATAGTAATTGTCGTTCTATCGATCATATAAGCATAATATGGCTAATAATACGAGTTACCTTGATAATAATACGAGTAATAAGTATAGTAAATGTCGTGCTATCGATCATATGTGCATAATATGGTCAATAATATGAGTTAGATTGATAATAGTGAGTGTAATTAGTATAGTAATTGTCGTTCTATCGACCATATTAGCATAATATGGTTAATAATATGAGTTAGATTGATAATAATAAGAGTAATAAGTATAGTACTTGTCGTTCTATCGATCATATAAGCATAATATGGCTAATAATGTGAGTTAGATTGATAATAATAAGAGTAGTGAGTATAGTAACTGTCGTTCTATCGATCATATAAGCATAATATGGCTAATATTATGAGTTAGATTGATAATAATAAGAGTAATAAGTATAGTAATTGTCGTTCTATCGGTCATTTAAGCATAATATGGCTAATAATATGAGTTAGATTGATAACAATAAGAGTAATAAGTATAGTAATTGTCGTTCTATCGATCATATAAGCATAATATGGCTAATAATATGAGTTAGGTTGATAATAATAAGCGTAATAAATATAGTAAATGTCGTGCTGTCGATCATATCTGCATAATATGGTTAATAATATGAGTTAGATTGGTAATAGTGAGTGTAATAAGTATAGTAATTGTCGTTCTAACGATCATATGAGCATAATATGGGTAATAATATGAGTTGGATTGATAATGATAAGGGTAATCAGTATAGAAATTGTAGTTCTATCGATCATATAAGCATAATATGTCTAATAATATGAGTTAGATTCATAATAATAAGAGTAATAAGTATAGTAATTGTCGTTCTATCGATCATATTAGCATAATATGGTTAATAATAATAGTTAGATTGATAACAATAAGAGTAATAAGTATAGTAATTGTCGTTCTATCGATCATATTAGCATAATATGGTTAATAACATGAGTTAGATTGATAATAATAAGAGTAATAAGTATAGTGACTGTCGTTCTATCGATCATATAAGCATAATATGGCTAATAATATGACTTAGATTGATAATAATAAGAGTAATAAGTATAGTAATTGTCGTTCTATCGATCATATCTGCATAATATGGTCAATAATATGAGTTAGATTGATAATAATAAGAGTAATAAGTATAGTAATTGTCGTTCTATCGATAATATACGCATAATATGGCTAATAATATGAGTTAGATTGATAATACTAAGAGTAGTGAGTATAGTAGTTCTCGTTCTATCGATCATATAAGCATAATATGGCTAATAATATGAGTTAGGTAGATAATAATAAGAGTAATAAGTATAGTAATTGTCGTTCAATCGATCATTTAAGCATAATATGGCTAATAATATGAGTTAGATTGATAATAATAAGAGTAATGAGTACAGTAATTGTCGTTCTATCGATCATATAAGCACAATATGGCTAATAATATGAGTTAGATTGATAATAATAACAGTTATAAGTATAGTAATTGTCGTTCTATCGATAATATAAGCATAATATGGCTAATAATATGAGTTAGATTGATAATACTAAGAGTAGTGAGTATAGTAATTCTCGTTCTATCGATCATATAAGCATAATATGGCTAATAATATGAGTTAGATTGATAATAATAAGCGTAATAAGTATAGTAATTCTCGTTCTATCGATCATATAAGCATAATATGGCTAATAATATGAGTTAGGTAGATAAAAATAAGAGTAATAAGTATAGTAATTGTCGTTCAATCGATCATTTAAGCATAATATGGCTAATAATATGAGTTAGATTGATAATAATAAGAGTAATGAGTACAGTAATTGTCGTTCTATCGATCATATAAGCACAATATGGCTAATAATATGAGTTAGATTGATAATAATAACAGAAATAAGTATAGTAATTGTCGTTCTATCGATAATATAAGCATAATATGGCTAATAATATGAGTTAGATTGATAATACTAAGAGTAGTGAGTATAGTAATTCTCGTTCTATCGATCATATAAGCATAATATGGCTAATAATATGAGTTAGATTGATAATAATAAGCGTAATAAGTATAGTAATTGTCGTTCTATCGATAATATAAGCATAATATGGCTAATAATATGAGTTAGGTAGATAAAAATAAGAGTAATAAGTGTAGTAATTGTCGTTCTATCGATCATTTAAGCATAATATGGCTAATAATATGAGTTAGATTGATAATAATAAGAGTAATGAGTACAGTAATTGTCGTTCTATCGATCATATAAGCACAATATGGCTAATAATATGAGTTAGATTGATAATAATAACAGAAATAAGTATAGTAATTGTCGTTCTATCGATAATATAAGCATAATATGGCTAATAATATGAGTTAGATTGATAATACTAAGAGTAGTGAGTATAGTAATTCTCGTTCTATCGATCATATAAGCATAATATGGCTAATAATATGAGTTAGATTGATAATAATAAGCGTAATAAGTATAGTAATTGTCGTTCTATCGATAATATAAGCATAATATGGCTAATAATATGAGTTAGGTAGATAAAAATAAGAGTAATAAGTGTAGTAATTGTCGTTCTATCGATCATTTAAGCATAATATGGCTAATAATATGAGTTAGATTGATAATAATAAGAGTAATGAGTACAGTAATTGTCGTTCTATCGATCATATAAGCATAATGTGGCTAATAATATGAGTTAGATTTATAATAATAAGAGTAATAAGTATAGTAATTGTCGTTCTATCGATAATATAAGCATAATATGGCTAATAATATGAGTTAGGTAGATAATAATAAGAGTAATAAGTATAGTGATTGTCTTTCTATCGATCATATAAGCATAATATGGCTAATAATATGAGTTAGGTTGATAATATTACGAGTAATAAGTATAGTAAATGTCGTGCTATCGACCATATCTGCATAATATGGTTAATAATATGAGTTAGATTGATAATAGTGAGTGTAATAAGTATAGTAATTGTCGTTCTATCGATCATATTAGCATAATATGGTTAATAATATGAGTTAGATTGATAATAATAAGAGTAATAAGTATAGTAATTGTCGTTCTATCGATCATATAAGCATAATATGGCTAATAATATGAGTTGGATTGATAATAATAAGAGTAGTGAGTATAGTAATTGTCGTTCTATCGATCATATAAGCATAATATGGCTAATAATATGAGTTAGATTGATAATAATAAGAGTAATAAGTATAGTAATTGTCGGTCTATCGATCATTTAAGCATAATATGGCTAATAATATGAGTTAGATTGATAACAATAAGAGTAATAAGTATAGTAATTGTCGTTCTATCGATCATATAAGCATAATATGGCTAATAATATGAGCTAGATTGATAATAATAAGAGTAATGAGTACAGTAATTGTCGTTCTATCGATCATATAAGCACAATATGGCTAATAATATGAGTTAGATTGATAATAATAAGCGTAATAAGTATAGTAATTCTCGTTCTATCGATCATATAAGCATAATATGGCTAATAATATGAGTTAGGTAGATAATAATAAGAGTAATAAGTATAGTAATTGTCGTTCAATCGATCATTTAAGCATAATATGGCTAATAATATGAGTTAGATTGATAATAATAAGAGTAATGAGTACAGTAATTGTCGTTCTATCGATCATATAAGCACAATATGGCTAATAATATGAGTTAGATTGATAATAATAACAGTAATAAGTATAGTAATTGTCGTTCTATCGATAATATAAGCATAATATGGCTAATAATATGAGTTAGATTGATAATACTTAGAGTAGTGAGTATAGTAATTCTCGTTCTATCGATCATATAAGCATAATATGGCTAATAATATGAGTTAGATTGATAATAATAAGCGTAATAAGTATAGTAATTCTCGTTCTATCGATCATATAAGCATAATATGGCTAATAATATGATTTAGGTAGATAATAATAAGAGTAATAAGTATAGTAATTGTCGTTCAATCGATCATTTAAGCATAATATGGCTAATAATATGAGTTAGATTGATAATAATAAGAGTAATGAGTACAGTAATTGTCGTTCTATCGATCATATAAGCACAATATGGCTAATAATATGAGTTAGATTGATAATACTAAGAGTAGTGAGTATAGTAATTCTCGTTCTATCGATCATATAAGCATAATATGGCTAATAATATGAGTTAGATTGATAATAATAAGCGTAATAAGTATAGTAATTGTCGTTCTATCGATCATATAAGCATAATATGGCTAATAATATGAGTTGGATTGATAATAATAAGAGTAGTGAGTATAGTAATTGTCGTTCTATCGATCATATAAGCATAATATGGCTAATAATATGAGTTAGATTGATAATAATAAGAGTAATAAGTATAGTAATTGTCGGTCTATCGATCATTTAAGCATAATATGGCTAATAATATGAGTTAGATTGATAACAATAAGAGTAATAAGTATAGTAATTGTCGTTCTATCGATCATATAAGCATAATATGGCTAATAATATGAGCTAGATTGATAATAATAAGAGTAATGAGTACAGTAATTGTCGTTCTATCGATCATATAAGCACAATATGGCTAATAATATGAGTTAGATTGATAACAATAAGCGTAATAAGTATAGTAATTCTCGTTCTATCGTACATATAAGCATAATATGGCTAATAATATGAGTTAGGTAGATAATAATAAGAGTAATAAGTATAGTAATTGTCGTTCAATCGATCATTTAAGCATAATATGGCTAATAATATGAGTTAGATTGATAATAATAAGAGTAATGAGTACAGTAATTGTCGTTCTATCGATCATATAAGCACAATCTGGCTAATAATATGAGTTAGATTGATAATAATAACAGTAATAAGTATAGTAATTGTCGTTCTATCGATAATATAAGCATAATATGGCTAATAATATGAGTTAGATTGATAATACTTAGAGTAGTGAGTATAGTAATTCTCGTTCTATCGATCATATAAGCATAATATGGCTAATAATATGAGTTAGATTGATAATAATAAGCGTAATAAGTATAGTAATTCTCGTTCTATCGATCATATAAGCATAATATGGCTAATAATATGATTTAGGTAGATAATAATAAGAGTAATAAGTATAGTAATTGTCGTTCAATCGATCATTTAAGCATAATATGGCTAATAATATGAGTTAGATTGATAATAATAAGAGTAATGAGTACAGTAATTGTCGTTCTATCGATCATATAAGCACAATATGGCTAATAATATGAGTTAGATTGATAATAATAACAGTAATAAGTATAGTAATTGTCGTTCTATCGATAATATAAGCATAATATGGCTAATAATATGAGTTAGATTGATAATACTAAGAGTAGTGAGTATAGTAATTCTCGTTCTATCGATCATATAAGCATAATATGGCTAATAATATGAGTTGGATTGATAATAATAAGAGTAGTGAGTATAGTAATTGTCGTTCTATCGATAATATAAGCATAATATGGCTAATAATATGAGTTAGGTAGATAAAAATAAGAGTAATAAGTATAGTAATTGTCGTTCTATCGATCATTTAAGCATAATATGGCTAATAATATGAGTTAGATTTATAATAATAAGAGTAATGAGCACAGTAATTGTCGTTCTATCGATCATATAAGCATAATGTGGCTAATAATATGAGTTAGATTTATAATAATAAGAGTAATAAGTATAGTAATTGTCGTTCTATCGATAATATAAGCATAATATGGCTAATAATATGAGTTAGGTAGATAATAATAAGAGTAATAAGTATAGTAATTCTCGTTCTATCGATCATATAAGCATAATATGGCTAATAATATGAGTTAGGTAGATAATAATAAGAGTAATAAGTATAGTAATTGTCGTTCAATCGATCATTTAAGCATAATATGGCTAATAATATGAGTTAGATTGATAATAATAAGAGTAATGAGTACAGTAATTGTCGTTCTATCGATCATATAAGCACAATATGGCTAATAATATGAGTTAGATTGATAATAATAACAGTAATAAGTATAGTAATTGTCGTTCTATCGATAATATAAGCATAGTATGGCTAATAATATGAGTTAGGTAGATAATAATAAGAGTAATAAGTATAGTGATTGTCTTTCTATCGATCATATAAGCATAATATGGCTAATAATATGAGTTAGGTTGATAATATTACGAGTAATAAGTATAGTAATTGTCGGTCTATCGATCATTTAAGCATAATATGGCTAATAATATGAGTTAGATTGATAATAATAAGAGTAATGGGTACAGTAATTGTCGTTCTATCGATCATATAAGCACAATATGGCTAATAATATGAGTTAGATTGATAATAATAACAGTAATAAGTATAGTAATTGTCGTTCAATCGATCATTTAAGCATAATATGGCTAATAATATGAGTTAGATTGATAATAATAAGAGTAATGAGTACAGTAATTGTCGTTCTATCGATCATATAAGCACAATATGGCTAATAATATGAGTTAGATTGATAATAATAACAGTAATAAGTATAGTAATTGTCGTTCTATCGATAATATAAGCATAATATGGCTAATAATATGAGTTAGATTGATAATACTAAGAGTAGTGAGTATAGTAATTCTCGTTCTATCGATCATATAAGCATAATATGGCTAATAATATTAGTTAGATTGATAATAATAAGCGTAATAAGTATAGTAATTGTCGTTCTATCGATAATATAAGCATAATATGGCTAATAATATGAGTTAGGTAGATAAAAATAAGAGTAATAAGTATAGTGATTGTCTTTCTATCGATCATATAAGCATAATATGGCTAATAATATGAGTTAGGTTGATAATATTACGAGTAATAAGTATAGTAATTGTCGGTCTATCGATCATTTATGCATAATATGGCTAATAATATGAGTTAGATTGATAACAATAAGAGTAATAAGTATAGTAATTGTCGTTCTATCGATCATATAAGCATAATATGGCTAATAATATGAGCTAGATTGATAATAATAGGAGTAATGAGTACAGTAATTGTCGTTCTATCGATCATATAAGCACAATATGGCTAATAATATGAGTTAGATTGATAATAATAACAGTAATAAGTATAGTAATTGTCGTTCTATCGATAATATAAGCATAATATGGCTAATAATATGAGTTAGATTGATAATACTAAGAGTAGTGAGTATAGTAATTCTCGTTCTATCGATCATATAAGCATAATATGGCTAATAATATGAGTTAGATTGATAATAATAAGCGTAATAAGTATAGTAATTCTCGTTCTATCGATCATATAAGCATAATATGGCTAATAATATGAGTTAGGTAGATAATAATAAGAGTAATAAGTATAGTAATTGTCGTTCAATCGATCATTTAAGCATAATATGGCTAATAATATGAGTTAGATTGATAATAATAAGAGTAATGAGTACAGTAATTGTCGTTCTATCGATCATATAAGCACAATATGGCTAATAATATGAGTTAGATTGATAATAATAACAGTAATAAGTATAGTAATTGTCGTTCTATCGATAATATAAGCATAGTATGGCTAATAATATGAGTTAGGTAGATAATAATAAGAGTAATAAGTATAGTGATTGTCTTTCTATCGATCATATAAGCATAATATGGCTAATAATATGAGTTAGGTTGATAATATTACGAGTAATAAGTATAGTAATTGTCGGTCTATCGATCATTTAAGCATAATATGGCTAATAATATGAGTTAGATTGATAATAATAAGAGTAATGAGTACAGTAATTGTCGTTCTATCGATCATATAAGCACAATATGGCTAATAATATGAGTTAGATTGATAATAATAACAGTAATAAGTATAGTAATTGTCGTTCAATCGATCATTTAAGCATAATATGGCTAATAATATGAGTTAGATTGATAATAATAACAGTAATAAGTATAGTAATTGTCGTTCTATCGATAATATAAGCATAGTATGGCTAATAATATGAGTTAGGTAGATAATAATAAGAGTAATAAGTATAGTGATTGTCTTTCTATCGATCATATAAGCATAATATGGCTAATAATATGAGTTAGGTTGATAATATTACGAGTAATAAGTATAGTAATTGTCGGTCTATCGATCATTTAAGCATAATATGGCTAATAATATGAGTTAGATTGATAATAATAAGAGTAATGAGTACAGTAATTGTCGTTCTATCGATCATATAAGCACAATATGGCTAATAATATGAGTTAGATTGATAATAATAACAGTAATAAGTATAGTAATTGTCGTTCAATCGATCATTTAAGCATAATATGGCTAATAATATGAGTTAGATTGATAATAATAAGAGTAATGAGTACAGTAATTGTCGTTCTATCGATCATATAAGCACAATATGGCTAATAATATGAGTTAGATTGATAATAATAACAGTAATAAGTATAGTAATTGTCGTTCTATCGATAATATAAGCATAATATGGCTAATAATATGAGTTAGATTGATAATACTAAGAGTAGTGAGTATAGTAATTCTCGTTCTATCGATCATATAAGCATAATATGGCTAATAATATTAGTTAGATTGATAATAATAAGCGTAATAAGTATAGTAATTGTCGTTCTATCGATAATATAAGCATAATATGGCTAATAATATGAGTTAGGTAGATAAAAATAAGAGTAATAAGTATAGTGATTGTCTTTCTATCGATCATATAAGCATAATATGGCTAATAATATGAGTTAGGTTGATGATATTACGAGTAATAAGTATAGTAATTGTCGGTCTATCGATCATTTAAGCATAATATGGCTAATAATATGAGTTAGATTGATAACAATAAGAGTAATAAGTATAGTAATTGTCGTTCTATCGATCATATAAGCATAATATGGCTAATAATATGAGCTAGATTGATAATAATAGGAGTAATGAGTACAGTAATTGTCGTTCTATCGATCATATAAGCACAATATGGCTAATAATATGAGTTAGATTGATAATAATAACAGTAATAAGTATAGTAATTGTCGTTCTATCGATAATATAAGCATAATATGGCTAATAATATGAGTTAGATTGATAATACTAAGAGTAGTGAGTATAGTAATTCTCGTTCTATCGATCATATAAGCATAATATGGCTAATAATATGAGTTAGATTGATAATAATAAGCGTAATAAGTATAGTAATTCTCGTTCTATCGATCATATAAGCATAATATGGCTAATAATATGAGTTAGGTAGATAATAATAAGAGTAATAAGTATAGTAATTGTCGTTCAATCGATCATTTAAGCATAATATGGCTAATAATATGAGTTAGATTGATAATAATAAGAGTAATGAGTACAGTAATTGTCGTTCTATCGATCATATAAGCACAATATGGCTAATAATATGAGTTAGATTGATAATAATAACAGTAATAAGTATAGTAATTGTCGTTCTATCGATAATATAAGCATAATATGGCTAATAATATGAGTTAGATTGATAATACTAAGAGTAGTGAGTATAGTAATTCTCGTTCTATCGATCATATAAGCATAATATGGCTAATAATATGAGTTAGATTGATAATAATAAGCGTAATAAGTATAGTAATTGTCGTTCTATCGATAATATAAGCATAATATGGCTAATAATATGAGTTAGGTAGATAAAAATAAGAGTAATAAGTATAGTAATTGTCGTTCTATCGATCATTTAAGCATAATATGGCTAATAATATGAGTTAGATTGATAATAATAAGAGTAATGAGTACAGTAATTGTCGTTCTATCGATCATATAAGCATAATGTGGCTAATAATATGAGTTAGATTTATAATAATAAGAGTAATAAGTATAGTAATTGTCGTTCTATCGATAATATAAGCATAATATGGCTAATAATATGAGTTAGGTAGATAATAATAAGAGTAATAAGTATAGTGATTGTCTTTCTATCGATCATATAAGCATAATATGGCTAATAATATGAGTTAGGTTGATAATATTACGAGTAATAAGTATAGTAAATGTCGTGCTATCGACCATATCTGCATAATATGGTTAATAATATGAGTTAGATTCATAATAGTGAGTGTAATAAGTATAGTAATTGTCGTTCTATCGATCATATTAGCATAATATGGTTAATAATATGAGTTAGATTGATAATAATAAGAGTAATAAGTATAGTAATTGTCGTTCTATCGATCATATAAGCATAATATGGCTAATAATATGAGTTGGATTGATAATAATAAGAGTAGTGAGTATAGTAATTGTCGTTCTATCGATCATATAAGCATAATATGGCTAATAATATGAGTTAGATTGATAATAATAAGAGTAATAAGTATAGTAATTGTCGGCCTATCGATCATTTAAGCATAATATGGCTAATAATATGAGTTAGATTGATAACAATAAGAGTAATAAGTATAGTAATTGTCGTTCTATCGATCATATAAGCATAATATGGCTAATAATATGAGCTGGACTGATAATAATAAGAGTAATGAGTACAGTAATTGTCGTTCTATCGATCATATAAGCACAATATGGCTAATAATATGAGTTAGATTGATAATAATAAGCGTAATAAGTATAGTCATTCTCGTTCTATCGATCATATAAGCATAATATGGCTAATAATATGAGTTAGGTAGATAATAATAAGAGTAATAAGTATAGTAATTGTCGTTCAATCGATCATTTAAGCATAATATGGCTAATAATATGAGTTAGATTGATAATAATAAGAGTAATGAGTACAGTAATTGTCGTTCTATCGATCATATAAGCACAATATGGCTAATAATATGAGTTAGATTGATAATAATAACAGTAATAAGTATAGTAATTGTCGTTCTATCGATAATATAAGCATAATATGGCTAATAATATGAGTTAGATTGATAATACTTAGAGTAGTGAGTATAGTAATTCTCGTTCTATCGATCATATAAGCATAATATGGCTAATAATATGAGTTAGATTGATAATAATAAGCGTAATAAGTATAGTAATTCTCGTTCTATCGATCATATAAGCATAATATGGCTAATAATATGATTTAGGTAGATAATAATAAGAGTAATAAGTATAGTAATTGTCGTTCAATCGATCATTTAAGCATAATATGGCTAATAATATGAGTTAGATTGATAATAATAAGAGTAATGAGTACAGTAATTGTCGTTCTATCGATCATATAAGCACAATATGGCTAATAATATGAGTTAGATTGATAATAATAACAGTAATAAGTATAGTAATTGTCGTTCTATCGATAATATAAGCATAATATGGCTAATAATATGAGTTAGATTGATAATACTAAGAGTAGTGAGTATAGTAATTCTCGTTCTATCGATCATATAAGCATAATATGGCTAATAATATTAGTTAGATTGATAATAATAAGCGTAATAAGTATAGTAATTGTCGTTCTATCGATAATATAAGCATAATATGGCTAATAATATGAGTTAGGTAGATAAAAATAAGAGTAATAAGTATAGTAATTGTCGTTCTATCGATCATTTAAGCATAATATGGCTAATAATATGAGTTAGATTGATAATAGTGAGTGTAATAAGTATAGTAATTGTCGTTCTAACGATCATATGAGCATAATATGGGTAATAATATGAGTTGGATTGATAATGATAAGAGTAATGAGTATAGAAATTGTAGTTCTATCGATCATATAAGCATAATATGTCTAATAATATGAGTTAGATTCATAATAATAAGAGTAATAAGTATAGTAATTGTCGTTCTATCGATCATATTAGCATAATATGGTTAATAATAATAGTTAGATTGATAACAATAAGAGTAATAAGTATAGTAATTGTCGTTCTATCGATCATATTAGCATAATATGGTTAATAACATGAGTTAGATTGATAATAATAAGAGTAATAAGTATAGTGACTGTCGTTCTATCGATCATATAAGCATAATATGGCTAATAATATGACTTAGATTGATAATAATAAGAGTAATAAGTATAGTAATTGTCGTTCTATCGATCATATCTGCATAATATGGTCAATGATATGAGTTAGATTGATAATAATAAGAGTAATAAGTATAGTAATTGTCGTTCTATCGATAATATACGCATAATATGGCTAATAATATGAGTTAGATTGATAATACTAAGAGTAGTGAGTATAGTAGTTCTCGTTCTATCGATCATATAAGCATAATATGGCTAATAATATGAGTTAGGTAGATAATAATAAGAGTAATAAGTATAGTAATTGTCGTTCAATCGATCATTTAAGCATAATATGGCTAATAATATGAGTTAGATTGATAATAATAAGAGTAATGAGTACAGTAATTGTCGTTCTATCGATCATATAAGCACAATATGGCTAATAATATGAGTTAGATTGATAATAATAACAGTAATAAGTATAGTAATTGTCGTTCTATCGATAATATAAGCATAATATGGCTAATAATATGAGTTAGATTGATAATACTAAGAGTAGTGAGTATAGTAATTCTCGTTCTATCGATCATATAAGCATAATATGGCTAATAATATGAGTTAGATTGATAATAATAAGCGTAATAAGTATAGTAATTGTCGTTCTATCGATAATATAAGCATAATATGGCTAATAATATGAGTTAGGTAGATAAAAATAGGAGTAATAAGTATAGTAATTGTCGTTCTATCGATCATTTAAGCATAATATGGCTAATAATATGAGTTAGATTGATAATAATAAGAGTAATGAGTACAGTAATTGTTGTTCTATCGATCATATAAGCATAATGTGGCTAATAATATGAGTTAGATTTATAATAATAAGAGTAATAAGTATAGTAAATGTCGTTCTATCGATAATATAAGCATAATATGGCTAATAATATGAGTTGGATTGATAATAATAAGAGTAGTGAGTATAGTAATTGTCGTTCTATCGATCATATAAGCATAATATGGCTAATAATATGAGTTAGATTGATAATAATAAGAGTAATAAGTATAGTAATTGTCGGTCTATCGATCATTTAAGCATAATATGGCTAATAATATGAGTTAGATTGATAACAATAAGAGTAATAAGTATAGTAATTGTCGTTCTATCGATCATATAAGCATAATATGGCTAATAATATGAGTTGGATTGATAATAATAAGAGTAGTGAGTATAGTAATTGTCGTTCTATCGATCATTTAAGCATAATATGGCTAATAATATGAGTTAGATTGATAACAATAAGAGTAATAAGTATAGTAATTGTCGTTCTATCGATCATATAAGCATAATATGGCTAATAATATGAGTTGGATTGATAATAATAAGAGTAGTGAGTATAGTAATTGTCGTTCTATCGATCATATAAGCATAATATGGCTAATAATATGAGTTAGATTGATAATAATAAGAGTAATAAGTATAGTAATTGTCGGTCTATCGATCATTTAAGCATAATATGGCTAATAATATGAGTTGGATTGATAATAATAAGAGTAGTGAGTATAGTAATTGTCGTTCTATCGATCATATAAGCATAATATGGCTAATAATATGAGTTAGATTGATAATAATAAGAGTAATAAGTATAGTAATTGTCGGTCTATCGATCATTTAAGCATAATATGGCTAATAATATGAGTTAGATTGATAACAATAAGAGTAATAAGTATAGTAATTGTCGTTCTATCGATCATATAAGCATAATATGGCTAATAATATGAGTTGGATTGATAATAATAAGAGTAGTGAGTATAGTAATTGTCGTTCTATCGATCATATAAGCATAATATGGCTAATAATATGAGTTAGATTGATAATAATAAGAGTAATAAGTATAGTAATTGTCGGTCTATCGATCATTTAAGCATAATATGGCTAATAATATGAGTTAGATTGATAACAATAAGAGTAATAAGTATAGTAATTGTCGTTCTATCGATCATATAAGCATAATATGGCTAATAATATGAGCTAGATTGATAATAATAAGAGTAATGAGTACAGTAATTGTCGTTCTATCGATCATATAAGCACAATATGGCTAATAATATGAGTTAGATTGATAATAATAACAGTAGTAAGTATAGTAATTGTCGTTCTATCGATAATATAAGCATAATATGGCTAATAACATGAGTTAGATTGATAATACTAAGAGTAGTGAGTATAGTAATTCTCGTTCTATCGATCATATAAGCATAATATGGCTAATAATATGAGTTAGATTGATAATAATAAGCGTAATAAGTATAGTAATTGTCGTTCTATCGATAATATAAGCATAATATGGCTAATAATATGAGTTAGGTAGATAAAAATAAGAGTAATAAGTATAGTAATTGTCGTTCTATCGATCATTTAAGCATAATATGGCTAATAATATGAGTTAGATTGATAATAATAAGAGTAATGAGTACAGTAATTGTCGTTCTATCGATCATATAAGCATAATGTGGCTAATAATATGAGTTAGATTTATAATAATAAGAGTAATAAGTATAGTAATTGTCGTTCTATCGATAATATAAGCATAATATCTCTAATAATATGAGTTAGGTAGATAATAATAAGAGTAATAAGTATAGTGATTGTCTTTCTATCGATCATATAAGCATAATATGGCTAATAATATGAGTTAGGTTGATAATATTACGAGTAATAAGTATAGTAAATGTCGTGCTATCGATCATATCTGCATAATATGGTTAATAATATGAGTTAGATTGATAATAGTGAGTGTAATAAGTATAGTAATTGTCGTTCTATCGATCATATTAGCATAATATGGTTAATAATATGAGTTAGATTGATAATAATAAGAGTAATAAGTATAGTAATTGTCGTTCTATCGATCATTTAAGCATAATATGGCTAATAATATGAGTTAGATTGATAATAATAACAGTAATAAGTATAGTAATTGTCGTTCTATCGATAATATAAGCATAATATGGCTAATAATATGAGTTAGATTGATAATACTAAGAGTAGTGAGTATAGTAATTCTCGTTCTATCGATCATATAAGCATAATATGGCTAATAATATGAGTTAGATTGATAATAATAAGCGTAATAAGTATAGTAATTGTCGTTCTATCGATAATATAAGCATAATATGGCTAATAATATGAGTTAGGTAGATAAAAATAAGAGTAATAAGTATAGTAATTGTCGTTCTATCGATCATTTAAGCATAATATGGCTAATAATATGAGTTAGATTGATAATAATAAGAGTAATGAGTACAGTAATTGTCGTTCTATCGATCATATAAGCATAATGTGGCTAATAATATGAGTTAGATTTATAATAATAAGAGTAATAAGTATAGTAATTGTCGTTCTATCGATAATATAAGCATAATATGGCTAATAATATGAGTTAGGTAGATAATAATAAGAGTAATAAGTATAGTGATTGTCTTTCTATCGATCATATAAGCATAATATGGCTAATAATATGAGTTAGGTTGATAATATTACGAGTAATAAGTATAGTAAATGTCGTGCTATCGACCATATCTGCATAATATGGTTAATAATATGAGTTAGATTGATAATAGTGAGTGTAATAAGTATAGTAATTGTCGTTCTATCGATCATATTAGCATAATATGGTTAATAATATGAGTTAGATTGATAATAATAAGAGTAATAAGTATAGTAATTGTCGTTCTATCGATCATATAAGCATAATATGGCTAATAATATGAGTTGGATTGATAATAATAAGAGTAGTGAGTATAGTAATTGTCGTTCTATCGATCATATAAGCATAATATGGCTAATAATATGAGTTAGATTGATAATAATAAGAGTAATAAGTATAGTAATTGTCGGTCTATCGATCATTTAAGCATAATATGGCTAATAATATGAGTTAGATTGATAACAATAAGAGTAATAAGTATAGTAATTGTCGTTCTATCGATCATATAAGCATAATATGGCTAATAATATTAGTTAGATTGATAATAATAAGCGTAATAAGTATAGTAATTGTCGTTCTATCGATAATATAAGCATAATATGGCTAATAATATGAGTTAGGTAGATAAAAATAAGAGTAATAAGTATAGTAATTGTCGTTCTATCGATCATTTAAGCATAATATGGCTAATAATATGAGTTAGGTTGATAATATTACGAGTAATAAGTATAGTAATTGTCGGTCTATCGATCATTTAAGCATAATATGGCTAATAATATGAGTTAGATTGATAACAATAAGAGTAATAAGTATAGTAAATGTCGTGCTATCGATCATATCTGCATAATATGGTTAATAATATGAGTTAGATTGATAATAGTGAGTGTAATAAGTATAGTAATTGTCGTTCTATCGATCATATAAGCACAATATGGCTAATAATATGAGTTAGATTGATAATAATAACAGTAATAAGTATAGTAATTGTCGTTCTATCGATAATATAAGCATAATATGGCTAATAATATGAGTTAGATTGATAATACTAAGAGTAGTGAGTATAGTAATTCTCGTTCTATCGATCATATAAGCATAATATGGCTAATAATATGAGTTAGATTGATAATAATAAGCGTAATAAGTATAGTAATTGTCGTTCTATCGATAATATAAGCATAATATGGCTAATAATATGAGTTAGGTAGATAAAAATAAGAGTAATAAGTATAGTAATTGTCGTTCTATCGATCATTTAAGCATAATATGGCTAATAATATGAGTTAGATTGATAATAATATGAGTAATGAGTACAGTAATTGTCGTTCTATCGATCATATAAGCATAATCTGGCTAATAATATGAGTTAGATTTATAATAATAAGAGTAATAAGTATAGTAAATGTCGTTCTATCGATAATATAAGCATAATATGGCTAATAATATGAGTTGGATTGATAATAATAAGAGTAGTGAGTATAGTAATTGTCGTTCTATCGATCATATAAGCATAATATGGCTAATAATATGAGTTAGATTGATAATAATAAGAGTAATAAGTATAGTAATTGTCGGTCTATCGATCATTTAAGCATAATATGGCTAATAATATGAGTTAGATTGATAACAATAAGAGTAATAAGTATAGTAATTGTCGTTCTATCGATCATATAAGCATAATATGGCTAATAATATGAGTTGGATTGATAATAATAAGAGTAGTGAGTATAGTAATTGTCGTTCTATCGATCATTTAAGCATAATATGGCTAATAATATGAGTTAGATTGATAACAATAAGAGTAATAAGTATAGTAATTGTCGTTCTATCGATCATATAAGCATAATATGGCTAATAATATGAGTTGGATTGATAATAATAAGAGTAGTGAGTATAGTAATTGTCGTTCTATCGATCATATAAGCATAATATGGCTAATAATATGAGTTAGATTGATAATAATAAGAGTAATAAGTATAGTAATTGTCGGTCTATCGATCATTTAAGCATAATATGGCTAATAATATGAGTTGGATTGATAATAATAAGAGTAGTGAGTATAGTAATTGTCGTTCTATCGATCATATAAGCATAATATGGCTAATAATATGAGTTAGATTGATAATAATAAGAGTAATAAGTATAGTAATTGTCGGTCTATCGATCATTTAAGCATAATATGGCTAATAATATGAGTTAGATTGATAACAATAAGAGTAATAAGTATAGTAATTGTCGTTCTATCGATCATATAAGCATAATATGGCTAATAATATGAGTTGGATTGATAATAATAAGAGTAGTGAGTATAGTAATTGTCGTTCTATCGATCATATAAGCATAATATGGCTAATAATATGAGTTAGATTGATAATAATAAGAGTAATAAGTATAGTAATTGTCGGTCTATCGATCATTTAAGCATAATATGGCTAATAATATGAGTTAGATTGATAACAATAAGAGTAATAAGTATAGTAATTGTCGTTCTATCGATCATATAAGCATAATATGGCTAATAATATGAGCTAGATTGATTATAATAAGAGTAATGAGTACAGTAATTGTCGTTCTATCGATCATATAAGCACAATATGGCTAATAATATGAGTTAGATTGATAATAATAACAGTAGTAAGTATAGTAATTGTCGTTCTATCGATAATATAAGCATAATATGGCTAATAACATGAGTTAGATTGATAATACTAAGAGTAGTGAGTATAGTAATTCTCGTTCTATCGATCATATAAGCATAATATGGCTAATAATATGCGTTAGATTGATAATAATAAGCGTAATAAGTATAGTAATTGTCGTTCTATCGATAATATAAGCATAATATGGCTAATAATATGAGTTAGGTAGATAAAAATAAGAGTAATAAGTATAGTAATTGTCGTTCTATCGATCATTTAAGCATAATATGGCTAATAATATGAGTTAGATTGATAATAATAAGAGTAATGAGTACAGTAATTGTCGTTCTATCGATCATATAAGCATAATGTGGCTAATAATATGAGTTAGATTTATAATAATAAGAGTAATAAGTATAGTAATTGTCGTTCTATCGGTAATATAAGCATAATGTGGCTAGTAATATGAGTTAGGTAGATAATAATAAGAGTAATAAGTATAGTGATTGTCTTTCTATCGATCATATAAGCATAATATGGCTAATAATATGAGTTAGGTTGATAATATTACGAGTAATAAGTATAGTAAATGTCGTGCTATCGATCATATCTGCATAATATGGTTAATAATATGAGTTAGATTGATAATAGTGAGTGTAATAAGTATAGTAATTGTCGTTCTATCGATCATATTAGCATAATATGGTTAATAATATGAGTTAGATTGATAATAATAAGAGTAATAAGTATAGTAATTGTCGTTCTATCGATCATTTAAGCATAATATGGCTAATAATATGAGTTAGATTGATAATAATAACAGTAATAAGTATAGTAATTGTCGTTCTATCGATAATATAAGCATAATATGGCTAATAATATGAGTTAGATTGATAATACTAAGAGTAGTGAGTATAGTAATTCTCGTTCTATCGATCATATAAGCATAATATGGCTAATAATATGAGTTAGATTGATAATAATAAGCGTAATAAGTATAGTAATTGTCGTTCTATCGATAATATAAGCATAATATGGCTAATAATATGAGTTAGGTAGATAAAAATAAGAGTAATAAGTATAGTAATTGTCGTTCTATCGATCATTTAAGCATAATATGGCTAATAATATGAGTTAGATTGATAATAATAAGAGTAATGAGTACAGTAATTGTCGTTCTATCGATCATATAAGCATAATGTGGCTAATAATATGAGTTAGATTTATAATAATAAGAGTAATAAGTATAGTAATTGTCGTTCTATCGATAATATAAGCATAATATGGCTAATAATATGAGTTAGGTAGATAATAATAAGAGTAATAAGTATAGTGATTGTCTTTCTATCGATCATATAAGCATAATATGGCTAATAATATGAGTTAGGTTGATAATATTACGAGTAATAAGTATAGTAAATGTCGTGCTATCGACCATATCTGCATAATATGGTTAATAATATGAGTTAGATTGATAATAGTGAGTGTAATAAGTATAGTAATTGTCGTTCTATCGATCATATTAGCATAATATGGTTAATAATATGAGTTAGATTGATAATAATAAGAGTAATAAGTATAGTAATTGTCGTTCTATCGATCATATAAGCATAATATGGCTAATAATATGAGTTGGATTGATAATAATAAGAGTAGTGAGTATAGTAATTGTCGTTCTATCGATCATATAAGCATAATATGGCTAATAATATGAGTTAGATTGATAATAATAAGAGTAATAAGTATAGTAATTGTCGGTCTATCGATCATTTAAGCATAATATGGCTAATAATATGAGTTAGATTGATAACAATAAGAGTAATAAGTATAGTAATTGTCGTTCTATCGATCATATAAGCATAATATGGCTAATAATATTAGTTAGATTGATAATAATAAGCGTAATAAGTATAGTAATTGTCGTTCTATCGATAATATAAGCATAATATGGCTAATAATATGAGTTAGGTAGATAAAAATAAGAGTAATAAGTATAGTAATTGTCGTTCTATCGATCATTTAAGCATAATATGGCTAATAATATGAGTTAGATTGATAATAATAAGAGTAATGAGTACAGTAATTGTCGTTCTATCGATCATATAAGCATAATGTGGCTAATAATATGAGTTAGATTTATAATAATAAGAGTAATAAGTATAGTAATTGTCGTTCTATCGATAATATAAGCATAATATGGCTAATAATATGAGTTAGGTAGATAATAATAAGAGTAATAAGTATAGTGATTGTCTTTCTATCGATCATATAAGCATAATATGGCTAATAATATGAGTTAGGTTGATAATATTACGAGTAATAAGTATAGTAATTGTCGGTCTATCGATCATTTAAGCATAATATGGCTAATAATATGAGTTAGATTGATAACAATAAGAGTAATAAGTATAGTAATTGTCGTTCTATCGATCATATAAGCATAATATGGCTAATAATATGAGCTAGATTGATAATAATAAGAGTAATGAGTACAGTAATTGTCGTTCTATCGATCATATAAGCACAATATGGCTAATAATATGAGTTAGATTGATAATAATAACAGTAATAAGTATAGTAATTGTCGTTCTATCGATAATATAAGCATAATATGGCTAATAATATGAGTTAGATTGATAATACTAAGAGTAGTGAGTATAGTAATTCTCGTTCTATCGATCATATAAGCATAATATGGCTAATAATATGAGTTAGATTGATAATAATAAGCGTAATAAGTATAGTAATTCTCGTTCTATCGATCATATAAGCATAATATGGCTAATAATATGAGTTAGGTAGATAATAATAAGAGTAATAAGTATAGTAATTGTCGTTCAATCGATCATTTAAGCATAATATGGCTAATAATATGAGTTAGATTGATAATAATAAGAGTAATGAGTACAGTAATTGTCGTTCTATCGATCATATAAGCACAATATGGCTAATAATATGAGTTAGATTGATAATAATAACAGTAATAAGTATAGTAATTGTCGTTCTATCGATAATATAAGCATAATATGGCTAATAATATGAGTTAGATTGATAATACTAAGAGTAGTGAGTATAGTAATTCTCGTTCTATCGATCATATAAGCATAATATGGCTAATAATATGAGTTAGATTGATAATAATAAGCGTAATAAGTATAGTAATTGTCGTTCTATCGATAATATAAGCATAATATGGCTAATAATATGAGTTAGGTAGATAAAAATAAGAGTAATAAGTATAGTAATTGTCGTTCTATCGATCATTTAAGCATAATATGGCTAATAATATGAGTTAGGTAGATAAAAATAAGAGTAATAAGTATAGTAATTGTCGTTCTATCGATCATTTAAGCATAATATGGCTAATAATATGAGTTAGATTGATAATAATAAGAGTAATGAGTACAGTAATTGTCGTTCTATCGATCATATAAGCATAATGTGGCTAATAATATGAGTTAGATTTATAATAATAAGAGTAATAAGTATAGTAATTGTCGTTCTATCGATAATATAAGCATAATATGGCTAATAATATGAGTTAGGTAGATAATAATAAGAGTAATAGGTATAGTGATTGTCTTTCTATCGATCATATAAGCATAATATGGCTAATAATATGAGTTAGGTTGATAATATTACGAGTAATAAGTATAGTAATTGTCGGTCTATCGATCATTTAAGCATAATATGGCTAATAATATGAGTTAGATTGATAACAATAAGAGTAATAAGTATAGTAATTGTCGTTCTATCGATCATATAAGCATAATATGGCTAATAATATGAGCTAGATTGATAATAATAAGAGTAATGAGTACAGTAATTGTCGTTCTATCGATCATATTAGCATAATATGGTTAATAATAATAGTTAGATTGATAACAATAAGAGTAATAAGTATAGTAATTGTCGTTCTATCGATCATATTAGCATAATATGGTTAATAACATGAGTTAGATTGATAATAATAAGAGTAATAAGTATAGTGACTGTCGTTCTATCGATCATATAAGCATAATATGGCTAATAATATGACTTAGATTGATAATAATAAGAGTAATAAGTATAGTAATTGTCGTTCTATCGATCATATCTGCATAATATGGTCAATGATATGAGTTAGATTGATAATAATAAGAGTAATAAGTATAGTAATTGTCGTTCTATCGATAATATACGCATAATATGGCTAATAATATGAGTTAGATTGATAATACTAAGAGTAGTGAGTATAGTAGTTCTCGTTCTATCGATCATATAAGCATAATATGGCTAATAATATGAGTTAGATTGATAATAATAAGAGTAATGAGTACAGTAATTGTCGTTCTATCGATCATATAAGCACAATATGGCTAATAATATGAGTTAGATTGATAATAATAACAGTAATAAGTATAGTAATTGTCGTTCTATCGATAATATAAGCATAATATGGCTAATAATATGAGTTAGATTGATAATACTAAGAGTAGTGAGTATAGTAATTCTCGTTCTATCGATCATATAAGCATAATATGGCTAATAATATGAGTTAGATTGATAATAATAAGCGTAATAAGTATAGTAATTGTCGTTCTATCGATAATATAAGCATAATATGGCTAATAATATGAGTTAGGTAGATAAAAATAAGAGTAATAAGTATAGTAATTGTCGTTCTATCGATAATATAAGCATAATATGGCTAATAATATGAGTTAGGTAGATAATAATAAGAGTAATAAGTATAGTGATTGTCTTTCTATCGATCATATAAGCATAATATGGCTAATAATATGAGTTAGGTTGATAATATTACGAGTAATAAGTATAGTAATTGTCGGTCTATCGATCATTTAAGCATAATATGGCTAATAATATGAGTTAGATTGATAACAATAAGAGTAATAAGTATAGTAATTGTCGTTCTATCGATCATATAAGCATAATATGGCTAATAATATGAGCTAGATTGATAATAATAAGAGTAATGAGTACAGTAATTGTCGTTCTATCGATCATATAAGCACAATATGGCTAATAATATGAGTTAGATTGATAATAATAACAGTAATAAGTATAGTAATTGTCGTTCTATCGATAATATAAGCATAATATGGCTAATAATATGAGTTAGATTGATAATACTAAGAGTAGTGAGTATAGTAATTCTCGTTCTATCGATCATATAAGCATAATATGGCTAATAATATGAGTTAGATTGATAATAATAAGCGTAATAAGTATAGTAATTCTCGTTCTATCGATCATATAAGCATAATATGGCTAATAATATGAGTTAGGTAGATAATAATAAGAGTAATAAGTATAGTAATTGTCGTTCAATCGATCATTTAAGCATAATATGGCTAATAATATGAGTTAGATTGATAATAATAAGAGTAATGAGTACAGTAATTGTCGTTCTATCGATCATATAAGCACAATATGGCTAATAATATGAGTTAGATTGATAATAATAACAGTAATAAGTATAGTAATTGTCGTTCTATCGATAATATAAGCATAATATGGCTAATAATATGAGTTAGATTGATAATACTAAGAGTAGTGAGTATAGTAATTCTCGTTCTATCGATCATATAAGCATAATATGGCTAATAATATGAGTTAGATTGATAATAATAAGCGTAATAAGTATAGTAATTGTCGTTCTATCGATAATATAAGCATAATATGGCTAATAATATGAGTTAGGTAGATAAAAATAAGAGTAATAAGTATAGTAATTGTCGTTCTATCGATCATTTAAGCATAATATGGCTAATAATATGAGTTAGGTAGATAAAAATAAGAGTAATAAGTATAGTAATTGTCGTTCTATCGATCATTTAAGCATAATATGGCTAATAATATGAGTTAGATTGATAATAATAAGAGTAATGAGTACAGTAATTGTCGTTCTATCGATCATATAAGCATAATGTGGCTAATAATATGAGTTAGATTTATAATAATAAGAGTAATAAGTATAGTAATTGTCGTTCTATCGATAATATAAGCATAATATGGCTAATAATATGAGTTAGGTAGATAATAATAAGAGTAATAGGTATAGTGATTGTCTTTCTATCGATCATATAAGCATAATATGGCTAATAATATGAGTTAGGTTGATAATATTACGAGTAATAAGTATAGTAATTGTCGGTCTATCGATCATTTAAGCATAATATGGCTAATAATATGAGTTAGATTGATAACAATAAGAGTAATAAGTATAGTAATTGTCGTTCTATCGATCATATAAGCATAATATGGCTAATAATATGAGCTAGATTGATAATAATAAGAGTAATGAGTACAGTAATTGTCGTTCTATCGATCATATTAGCATAATATGGTTAATAATAATAGTTAGATTGATAACAATAAGAGTAATAAGTATAGTAATTGTCGTTCTATCGATCATATTAGCATAATATGGTTAATAACATGAGTTAGATTGATAATAATAAGAGTAATAAGTATAGTGACTGTCGTTCTATCGATCATATAAGCATAATATGGCTAATAATATGACTTAGATTGATAATAATAAGAGTAATAAGTATAGTAATTGTCGTTCTATCGATCATATCTGCATAATATGGTCAATGATATGAGTTAGATTGATAATAATAAGAGTAATAAGTATAGTAATTGTCGTTCTATCGATAATATACGCATAATATGGCTAATAATATGAGTTAGATTGATAATACTAAGAGTAGTGAGTATAGTAGTTCTCGTTCTATCGATCATATAAGCATAATATGGCTAATAATATGAGTTAGATTGATAATAATAAGAGTAATGAGTACAGTAATTGTTGTTCTATCGATCATATAAGCACAATATGGCTAATAATATGAGTTAGATTGATAATAATAACAGTAATAAGTATAGTAATTGTCGTTCTATCGATAATATAAGCATAATATGGCTAATAATATGAGTTAGATTGATAATACTAAGAGTAGTGAGTATAGTAATTCTCGTTCTATCGATCATATAAGCATAATATGGCTAATAATATGAGTTAGATTGATAATAATAAGCGTAATAAGTATAGTAATTGTCGTTCTATCGATAATATAAGCATAATATGGCTAATAATATGAGTTAGGTAGATAAAAATAAGAGTAATAAGTATAGTAATTGTCGTTCTATCGATCATTTAAGCATAATATGGCTAATAATATGAGTTAGGTAGATAAAAATAAGAGTAATAAGTATAGTAATTGTCGATCTATCGATCATTTAAGCATAATATGGCTAATAATATGAGTTAGATTGATAATAATAAGAGTAATGAGTACAGTAATTGTCGTTCTATCGATCATATAAGCATAATGTGGCTAATAATATGAGTTAGATTTATAATAATAAGAGTAATAAGTATAGTAATTGTCGTTCTATCGATAATATAAGCATAATATGGCTAATAATATGAGTTAGGTAGATAATAATAAGAGTAATAGGTATAGTGATTGTCTTTCTATCGATCATATAAGCATAATATGGCTAATAATATGAGTTAGGTTGATAATATTACGAGTAATAAGTATAGTAATTGTCGGTCTATCGATCATTTAAGCATAATATGGCTAATAATATGAGTTAGATTGATAACAATAAGAGTAATAAGTATAGTAATTGTCGTTCTATCGATCATATAAGCATAATATGGCTAATAATATGAGCTAGATTGATAATAATAAGAGTAATGAGTACAGTAATTGTCGTTCTATCGATCATATTAGCATAATATGGTTAATAATAATAGTTAGATTGATAACAATAAGAGTAATAAGTATAGTAATTGTCGTTCTATCGATCATATTAGCATAATATGGTTAATAACATGAGTTAGATTGATAATAATAAGAGTAATAAGTATAGTGACTGTCGTTCTATCGATCATATAAGCATAATATGGCTAATACTATGACTTAGATTGATAATAATAAGAGTAATAAGTATAGTAATTGTCGTTCTATCGATCATATCTGCATAATATGGTCAATGATATGAGTTAGATTGATAATAATAAGAGTAATAAGTATAGTAATTGTCGTTCTATCGATAATATACGCATAATATGGCTAATAATATGAGTTAGATTGATAATACTAAGAGTAGTGAGTATAGTAGTTCTCGTTCTATCGATCATATAAGCATAATATGGCTAATAATATGAGTTAGGTAGATAATAATAAGAGTAATAAGAATAGTAATTGTCGTTCAATCGATCATTTAAGCATAATATGGCTAATAATATGAGTTAGATTGATAATAATAAGAGTAATGAGTACAGTAATTGTCGTTCTATCGATCATATAAGCACAATATGGCTAATAATATGAGTTAGATTGATAATAATAACAGTAATAAGTATAGTAATTGTCGTTCTATCGATAATATAAGCATAATATGGCTAATAATATGAGTTAGATTGATAATACTAAGAGTAGTGAGTATAGTAATTCTCGTTCTATCGATCATATAAGCATAATATGGCTAATAATATGAGTTAGATTGATAATAATAAGCGTAATAAGTATAGTAATTGTCGTTCTATCGATAATATAAGCATAATATGGCTAATAATATGAGTTAGGTAGATAAAAATAAGAGTAATAAGTATAGTAATTGTCGTTCTATCGATCATTTAAGCATAATATGGCTAATAATATGAGTTAGATTGATAATAATAAGAGTAATGAGTACAGTAACTGTCGTTCTATCGATCATATAAGCATAATGTGGCTAATAATATGAGTTAGATTTATAATAATAAGAGTAATAAGTATAGTAAATGTCGTTCTATCGATAATATAAGCATAATATGGCTAATAATATGAGTTAGGTAGATAATAATAAGAGTAATAAGTATAGTGATTGTCTTTCTATCGATCATATAAGCATAATATGGCTAATAATATGAGTTAGGTTGATAATATTACGAGTAATAAGTATAGTAAATGTCGTGCTATCGACCATATCTGCATAATATGGTTAATAATATGAGTTAGATTGATAATAGTGAGTGTAATAAGTATAGTAATTGTCGTTCTATCGATCATATTAGCATAATATGGTTAATAATATGAGTTAGATTGATAATAATAAGAGTAATAAGTATAGTAATTGTCGTTCTATCGATCATATAAGCATAATATGGCTAATAATATGAGTTGGATTGATAATAATAAGAGTAGTGAGTATAGTAATTGTCGTTCTATCGATCATATAAGCATAATATGGCTAATAATATGAGTTAGATTGATAATAATAAGAGTAATAAGTATAGTAATTGTCGGTCTATCGATCATTTAAGCATAATATGGCTAATAATATGAGTTAGATTGATAACAATAAGAGTAATAAGTATAGTAATTGTCGTTCTATCGATCATATAAGCATAATATGGCTAATAATATGAGCTAGATTGATAATAATAAGAGTAATGAGTACAGTAATTGTCGTTCTATCGATCATATAAGCACAATATGGCTAATAATATGAGTTAGATTGATAATAATAACAGTAGTAAGTATAGTAATTGTCGTTCTATCGATAATATAAGCATAATATGGCTAATAACATGAGTTAGATTGATAATACTAAGAGCAGTGAGTATAGTAATTCTCGTTCTATCGATCATATAAGCATAATATGGCTAATAATATGAGTTAGATTGATAATAATAAGCGTAATAAGTATAGTAATTGTCGTTCTATCGATAATATAAGCATAATATGGCTAATAATATGAGTTAGGTAGATAAAAATAAGAGTAATAAGTATAGTAATTGTCGTTCTATCGATCATTTAAGCATAATATGGCTAATAATATGAGTTAGATTGATAATAATAAGAGTAATGAGTACAGTAATTGTCGTTCTATCGATCATATAAGCATAATGTGGCTAATAATATGAGTTAGATTTATAATAATAAGAGTAATAAGTATAGTAATTGTCGTTCTATCGATAATATAAGCATAATATGGCTAATAATATGAGTTAGATTTATAATAATAAGAGTAATAAGTATAGTAATTGTCGTTCTATCGATAATATAAGCATAATATGGCTAATAATATGAGTTAGATTTATAATAATAAGAGTAATAAGTATAGTAATTGTCGTTCTATCGATAATATAAGCATAATATGGCTAATAATATGAGTTAGGTAGATAATAATAAGAGTAATATGTATAGTGATTGTCTTTCTATCGATCATTTAAGCATAATATGGCTAATAATATGAGTTAGGTTGATAATAATAAGCGTAATAAATATAGTAAATGTCGTGCTATCGATCATATCTGCATAATATGGTTAATAATATGAGTTAGATTGATAATAGTGAGTGTAATAAGTATAGTAATTGTCGTTCTAACGATCATATGAGCATAATATGGGTAATAATATGAGTTGGATTGATAATGATAAGAGTAATGAGTATAGAAATTGTAGTTCTATCGATCATATAAGCATAATATGTCTAATAATATGAGTTAGATTCATAATAATAAGAGTAATAAGTATAGTAATTGTCGTTCTATCGATCATATTAGCATAATATGGTTAATAATAATAGTTAGATTGATAACAATAAGAGTAATAAGTATAGTAATTGTCGTTCTATCGATCATATTAGCATAATATGGTTAATAACATGAGTTAGATTGATAATAATAAGAGTAATAAGTATAGTGACTGTCGTTCTATCGATCATATAAGCATAATATGGCTAATAATATGACTTAGATTGATAATAATAAGAGTAATAAGTATAGTAATTGTCGTTCTATCGATCATATCTGCATAATATGGTCAATGATATGAGTTAGATTGATAATAATAAGAGTAATAAGTATAGTAATTGTCGTTCTATCGATCATATAAGCATAATATGGCTAATAATATGAGCTAGATTGATAATAATAAGAGTAATGAGTACAGTAATTGTCGTTCTATCGATCATATAAGCACAATATGGCTAATAATATGAGTTAGATTGATAATAATAACAGTAATAAGTATAGTAATTGTCGTTCTATCGATAATATAAGCATAATATGGCTAATAATATGAGTTAGATTGATAATACTAAGAGTAGTGAGTATAGTAATTCTCGTTCTATCGATCATATAAGCATAATATGGCTAATAATATGAGTTAGATTGATAATAATAAGCGTAATACGTATAGTAATTCTCGTTCTATCGATCATATAAGCATAATATGGCTAATAATATGAGTTAGGTAGATAATAATAAGAGTAATAAGTATAGTAATTGTCGTTCAATCGATCATTTAAGCATAATATGGCTAATAATATGAGTTAGATTGATAATAATAAGAGTAATGAGTACAGTAATTGTCGTTCTATCGATCATATAAGCACAATATGGCAAATAATATGAGTTAGATTGATAATAATAAGAGTAATAAGTATAGTAATTGTCGTTCTATCGATCATATAAGCATAATATGGCTAATAATACGAGTTAGGTTGATAATAATAAGCGTAATAAATATAGTAAATGTCGTGCTATCGATCATATCTGCATAATATGGTTAATAATATGAGTTAGATTGATAAGAGTGAGTGTAATAAGTATAGTAATTGTCGTTCTATCGATCATATGAGCATAATATGGGTAATAACATGAGTTGGATTGATAATGATAAGAGTAATGAGTATAGTAATTGTAGTTCTATCGATCATATAAGCATAATATGTCTAATAATATGACTTAGATTCATAATAATAAGAGTAATAAGTATAGTAATTGTCGTTCTATCGATCATATAAGCATAATATGGCTAATAATATGAGTTAGGTTGATAATAATAAGAGTAATAAGTATAGTAAATGTCGTGCTATCGATCATATCTGCATAATATGGTTAATAATAAGAGTTAGATTGATAATAGTGAGTGTAAGAAGTATAGTAATTATCGTTTTATCGATCATATTAGCATAATATGGTTAATAACATCAGTTAGATTGATAATAGTAAGAGTAATAAGTATAGTGATTGTCGTTCTATCGATCATATAAGCATAATATGGCTAATAATATGAGTTAGATTGATAATATAAAGAGTAATAAGTATAGTAATTGTCGTTCTATCGATCATAATTGCATAATATGGATAATAATATGAGTTAGATTGATAGTAGTGAGTGTAATAAATATAGTAATTGTCGTTCTATCGCTCATATAAGCACAATATGGCTAATAATATGAGTTAGATTGATAATAATAAGAGTAATAAGTATAGTAATTGTTGTTCTATCGATCATGTAAGCATAATATGGCTAATAATATGAGTTAGATTGATAATAATAAGTGTAATAAGTATAATAATTGTCGTTCTATCGATCATAATTGCATAATATGGTTAATAATATGAGTTAGATTGATCATAATAAGAGCAATGAGTATAGTAGTTGTCGTACTATCGATCATGTAAGCATAATATGGCTAATAATATTAGGTAGATTGATAATAATAAGTGTAATAAGTATAGTAATTGTCGTCCTATCGATCATAATTGCATAATATGGTTAATAATATGAGTTAGATTGATAATAATAAGAGTAATAAGTATAGTAATTGTCGTTATATCGATCATATAAGCATAATATGGCTAATAGCATGAGTTAGACTGATAATAATAAGAGTAATGAGTATAGTAATTGTCGTTCTATCGATCATATCTGCATAATATGTTTAATAATATGAGTTAGATTGATAATAATAAGAGCAATGAGTATAGTAGTTGTCGTTATATCGATCATGTAAGCATAATATGGCTAATAGCATGAGTTAGATTGATAATAATAAGAGTAATGAGTATAGTAATTGTCGTTCTATCGATCATATCTGCATAATATGTTTAATAATATGAGTTAGATTGATAATAATAAGAGCAATGAGTATAGTAGTTGTCGTACTATCGATCATGTAAGCATAATATGGCTAATAATATTAGGTAGATTGATAATAATAAGTGTAATAAGTATAGTAATTGTCGTCCTATCGATCATAATTGCATAATATGGTTAATAATATGAGTTAGATTGATGATAATAAGAGCAATGAGTATAGTAATTGTCGTACTATCGATCATATAAGCACAATATGGCTAATAATATGAGTTAGATTGATAATAATAACAGTAATAAGTATAGTAATTGTCGTTCTATCGATAATATAAGCATAATATGGCTAATAATATGAGTTAGATTGATAATACTAAGAGTAGTGAGTATAGTAATTCTCGTTCTATCGATCATATAAGCATAATATGGCTAATAATATGAGTTAGATTGATAATAATAAGCGTAATAAGTATAGTAATTGTCGTTCTATCGATAATATAAGCATAATATGGCTAATAATATGAGTTAGATTGATAATACTAAGAGTAGTGAGTATAGTAATTCTCGTTCTATCGATCATATAAGCATAATATGGCTAATAATATGAGTTAGATTGATAATAGAAAGCGTAATAAGTATAGTAATTGTCGTTCTATCGATAATACAAGCATAATATGGCTAATAATATGAGTTAGGTAGATAAAAATAAGAGTAATAAGTATAGTAATTGTCGTTCTATCGATCATTTAAGCATAATATGGCTAATAATATGAGTTAGATTGATAATAATAAGAGTAATGAGTACAGTAATTGTCGTTCTATCGATAATATAAGCATAATATGGCTAATAATATGAGTTAGGTAGATAATAATAAGAGTAATAAGTATAGTGATTGTCTTTCTATCGATCATATAAGCATAATATGGCTAATAATATGAGTTAGGTTGATAATATTACGAGTAATAAGTATAGTAAATGTCGTGCTATCGATCATATCTGCATAATATGGTTAATAATATGAGTTAGATTGATAATAGTGAGTGTAATAAGTATAGTAATTGTCGTTCTATCGATCATATTAGCATAATATGGTTAATAATATGAGTTAGATTGATAATAATAAGAGTAATAAGTATAGTAATTGTCGTTCTATCGATCATTTAAGCATAATATGGCTAATAATATGAGTTAGATTGATAACAATAAGAGCAATAAGTATAGTAATTGTCGTTCTATCGATCATATAAGCATAATATGGCTAATAATATGAGTTAGGTTGATAATAATAAGCGTAATAAATATAGTAAATGTCGTGCTATCGATCATATCTGCATAATATGGTTAATAATATGAGTTAGATTGATAATAGTGAGTGTAATAAGTATAGTAATTGTCGTTCTAACGATCATATGAGCATAATATGGGTAATAATATGAGTTGGATTGATAATGATAAGAGTAATGAGTATAGAAATTGTAGTTCTATCGATCATATAAGCATAATATGTCTAATAATATGAGTTAGATTCATAATAATAAGAGTAATAAGTATAGTAATTGTCGTTCTATCGATCATATTAGCATAATATGGTTAATAATAATAGTTAGATTGATAACAATAAGAGTAATAAGTATAGTAATTGTCGTTCTATCGATCATATTAGCATAATATGGTTAATAACATGAGTTAGATTGATAATAATAAGAGTAATAAGTATAGTGACTGTCGTTCTATCGATCATATAAGCATAATATGGCTAATAATATGACTTAGATTGATAATAATAAGAGTAATAAGTATAGTAATTGTCGTTCTATCGATCATATCTGCATAATATGGTCAATGATATGAGTTAGATTGATAATAATAAGAGTAATAAGTATAGTAATTGTCGTTCTATCGATAATATACGCATAATATGGCTAATAATATGAGTTAGATTGATAATACTAAGAGTAGTGAGTATAGTAGTTCTCGTTCTATCGATCATATAAGCATAATATGGCTAATAATATGAGTTAGGTAGATAATAATAAGAGTAATAAGTATAGTAATTGTCGTTCAATCGATCATTTAAGCATAATATGGCTAATAATATGAGTTAGATTGATAATAATAAGAGTAATGAGTCCAGTAATTGTCGTTCTATCGATCATATAAGCACAATATGGCTAATAATATGAGTTAGATTGATAATAATAACAGTAATAAGTATAGTAATTGTCGTTCTATCGATAATATAAGCATGATATGGCTAATAATATGAGTTAGATTGATAATACTAAGAGTAGTGAGTACAGTAATTCTCGTTCTATCGATCATATAAGCATAATATGGCTAATAATATGAGTTAGATTGATAATAATAAGCGTAATAAGTATAGTAATTGTCGTTCTATCGATAATATAAGCATAATATGGCTAATAATATGAGTTACGTAGATAATAATAAGAGAAATAAGTATAGTAATTGTCGTTCTATCGATCATATAAGCACAATATGGCTAATAATATGAGTTAGGTTGATAATAATAAGCGTAATAAATATAGTAAATGTCGTGCTATCGATCATATCTGCATAATATGGTTAATAATATGAGTTAGATTGATAATAGTGAGTGTAATAAGTATAGTAATTGTCGTTCTAACGATCATATGAGCATAATATGGGTAATAATATGAGTTGGATTGATAATGATAAGAGTAATGAGTATAGTAATTGTAGTTCTATCGATCATATAAGCATAATGTGGCTAATAATATGAGTTAGATTTATAATAATAAGAGTAATAAGTATAGTAATTGTCGTTCTATCGATAATATAAGCATAATATGGCTAATAATATGAGTTAGGTAGATAAAAATAAGAGTAATAAGTATAGTAATTGTCGTTCTATCGATCATTTAAGCATAATATGGCTAATAATATGAGTTAGATTGATAATAATAAGAGTAATGAGTACAGTAATTGTCGTTCTATCGATCATATAAGCATAATGTGGCTAATAATATGAGTTAGATTTATAATAATAAGAGTAATAAGTATAGTAATTGTCGTTCTATCGATAATATAAGCATAATATGGCTAATAATATGAGTTAGGTAGATAATAATAAGAGTAATAAGTATAGTGATTCTCTTTCTATCGATCATATAAGCATAATATGGCTAATAATATGAGTTAGGTTGATAATATTACGAGTAATAAGTATAGTAATTGTCGGTCTATCGATCATTTAAGCATAATATGGCTAATAATATGAGTTAGATTGATAACAATAAGAGTAATAAGTATAGTAATTGTCGTTCTATCGATCATATAAGCAT